>NW_020454483.1:1983136-2044112 GCF_003342845.1 Nothoprocta perdicaria
CAGAAATATTAACAAATATATTCAACTCAGTATAGTTCATATTCAACTTCAAATATTCAACTTCAATATAGTCAACTCAGAATTTTTGCATAGTGTTTGGTCAACTATACTGAAAGCTTTCAGATACTTTATCTCCAAACACTGTGGAGTTGTTTTATCAGACTCAAGATGCATGACTATGGCCCACAGAAATAAAAACTTCAGAAGTTATAATGAATCTGATGGGAGAAAAATCTTGTATTTGAATGAAGATGTGGGAATTAATATACAACTGTCTTTACAGTTGTATAATCAAAACACAATGGGAAAAAAGTAGAAAGACAGAAAAGCACAGGAGCAGCAATACAAAAGGGACTGCTGCAGGGGGCTGTTGGTAGTTGAGTGGAAATGCAGAATGCTTGGAGTATAATTGAAGGACAAAGTGAGCATGTTGGTAGGAGGATGTTGGAAATAATTTAAATCCCATTACAGAAGCGTTACTGGAAGCAAAAGCTTTGTTATTGGCTGGGCAGGAGCTGTGAATCCCTGAAGAGTTCAATTGATGTGAGTGTATAAAAAACATGGTTGAATAATACTAACTCAGTTATGGCTATTGTGCATTTCAATTTGCTAGACTATTGAAGAAAAAGGAACGTGGGGAAAAGAAAGAGGGAGCAATAAATTTAGAGTAGCTTGAAAACACTAACAAACCTTAGGATATTGTAAATATTTCATTGTGTGGGTGAGTAAGACCCCCATTGTGTGGCTCTCGTCCATAACTACTTGAAAAAGGCTGATTAATTTCTGCATAGACTACTCTGCTCATGACTGGGAGGCAAAGTGAACCTTTGTTTCCTTTGTGATCTATCTGCACTGAGTTTTGCCCTATGGTAGGGCATCCCTCATAACTAGACTTGTGATTCAGTCTCCAAATGTGGCCTCAGGCTTTATTGCTCCTAAGGTGGAACCAGCACAAGGATGCACAGGCACTTAATATTTCATCACAGAAATTGTAATTGAAAGTGACAATAATGATACTGGAAAACCATTGGGAGGGGAGTTGTATTATAAAGTGAAGAACTGGAGAAATGAGAAAACATATCCCTGGAAATAAAAGACTTTGTTAGAGCTGCCGTCCAGGAAACGACTTAGACCATTAATAGTTGCTTTATCTGAACTCTAGGTTAGAGTAGAGTGCTTAAGTGGAAGTTGCATGGATATGTGAGGAAGCTTATAATTACTCTGCCATAGCAGTGAGCTCCAGGGCTGTAATGGGAACTACCTGTTTTCTGGATTAGAGTTGAAATCACTGCTACTCTCTCACATCAATTAATGATCCCATAAAATTAAGGAGAGATATTATTACAACCTTTTTTTAGACAAAGACAATAGTAAACCCTGTATGATATGGTACAGCTTTAAAACTGGCAGGGTGGGAAAAAAATCATGCAAACACAATGTAAATAGTTTCACTTTCATAAAATAACTATTATTCTTAAAAAAAACGCAGTTAGCTAATAAATGACAAATGAATAATTTATTCAACATAAAAGAGAAGGGAAGTATTACCGTTTCACCCACAGTTACTTGTTTTGTCTTTGACAAGCTATTACTAAACCACTAGATTTTTAGTCTTTACCACATTTATTCAAAACCTGGCAGCAATACAGAGAGGTATAATGATTTTGAAGGTCATATGTGAATGTGCCTTTGTTTGCTTATGTATCTCTTGCATAAATAGATATGCATAGAGGCCCTTTTTTGCTCTTCATTTTAAATTGCTCATGCTGACAGTAGTTTGAGGAACTCAGTGAAGCTGTAAATTAGCACATAGATTCTATGAAGAAACAGTTGATAAACTACATTTTTCCTTCTTACCTCAAAATATCATGACATTTGCACACAATTTGGTAGCTAGTGAAATATCCAGAGTTTATATTTCTGTGAAAGTTTTTAAAATATCTTGATGTTCTTCCAATAATGTTTCAGTTTTTGGAGGTCACACCCTGGTTCACAATAAATAATGAGCATCCAGCATTACCTATGATAATGTTAAGTAACATGAGCATGCATGTGACTCAACCACAGATATTAGGTAGGAAATTGTAGGTTCTTTGTTTCTAACTTCTGGTTTTCAATCTTTAGATTCGGTGCTCAGCAACAGATTTTTAGATTTCAGGCTCAGCAATAGAAATATACTAGTATGATTGAAAACAGTCAAGTCTCAAGTTGTTATATTACCATATGACTATCAGAAACTGAAGCTTTAAGAAAAGTACCAATTATAATGAAGCTTGTAATAAAAGGACTGGAACAGTGTAATTTATACGATTTTGTACATGTTATTTCTTAAAAGATTTTTCTCATTTTTTTCAGTTTTTAATATTTTATGCTTGATACCATGTTTTCTTAACAATCTCTTATGCAGACTTTCATTGGGAAGCACTTCCATGTTGTCTTTGAGTTCTCTTAATTATTATTATTTTTTAATGTTTAAAAATATTTTGTCAGTTAACATAATTCAACATAATTATATTAATGCAACATAACATAAATCAAATTCTCTTTGAATGAGTGGTTTTAAAGATGATTTTAAGATGGAAAGGACTGACTTCTTCCAGACAAAATGTTAGAATTTCACCTGTATGGTAGTCTTCACCTACCTGAAGACTAACTGTGCAAACCATTTTGAGAATGCATGAGAGGTGCAAAAAGAGCCTATCATGGCTAAAAAGAAAGATGTCACTAGCAAAGAGGAAATGAGAAAAGATTTCCTTCTTTCCTTTTAGTACAAAGAATACAAGAAAGAATAAAGGTAAATGCTCCTGAGATCTACCTAGAGAAGACAGAAGACCGCTTTCTCTTACAGAAGGATCTAAACTTAAAACAGTAAAGCAAACAAAGAAACAAACACTCCAGAAAAAAGGCATCTTGTGTTTTGTGAATATTGTACTATTCAGCCTATCTTAATTTTAAYTAAAATTAGCAAGATCAATTACATTTTTTTTTTCTTTTCAGCCTTTTTCCCTGTATTTTGGATAAGATGTAGTTGACTYTACTTCTTTACTGTGAGGGTGTCAGTACACTGGAACACATTGCCTATAGAGGTCTTCCCAAAAGCCATCTGGGCACTCTGCTGGGCAATGTGCTGTAGGTGGCCCTGCTGGAGCAGGGGGATTGGACTAGATGTTCTCCAGAAGTCTCTTCCAACTATAACCATTCTGTGGTTCCATGTGTTTGCTTTAGTTTGTGAACCCTTAGAAAAGGATTTCTGCTTTTTTTTTGTTGTTGTTTTTGTTTTTGTTTTTGTTTTTGTTTTTGTTTTTGTTTTTGTTTTTGTTTTTGTTTTTGTTTTTGTTTTTGTTTTTGTTTTTGTTTTTCCCTGCCTGAAGCCTCAAATGCATGAGGATTTTAATATTTCTTTCAGGAGAAAGGTCTATCTGACAGCCCTGAGATCAAATACCACATTATTAGAAAAATTCAAATTTGCCAGCTGTGCTGCTGTTTATTTCTTGGAGCAATTAAAAAAAATCTTTAAGATAAAGTATTTCCATGAAAATCTTGTGTACTCTATTTTCAGAATCACAACTTTAACAGTCATGCTTTGCCTAGGAAATAAGAACTAAGACTAATATATTTTTGCATAGTCCTTTTAATAATGTGACTTAATGTCATTTTTGTATCTGAAGAATTTAGATTCCAGATTTCCCCAGACTTCCAGATCTTTGCTGCAGGAACTGTCAGTTACAGACTGCATATGTAATATCCAAAATGTTTTCATGTAGGTATCTGGGTGTTATGACTGTTCCAGATGCCAATGAAACCATATGAAACAAATGAAAAGCCCATATTCCTGAATGGCAAAACTTGTATAGGAAAAAAAGAAAAAAAAAAAAAAAAGGATACATTACCTATAAAGCAAAACAGATCTCCCATTAAAATTTTCCTGCTTTTTGGATACTGGAAAAAATAGATTATAAAATAAAGACATTTCCATTGATTTGCCAGTAAATGAACATACTCTGAAGCATGAGAAGAATTTATTTATACGGACTTGAATATAAACAATTTTCAAAAACTTACTTTCAAGAACATCAAGAAATCCTGCAAGATACTACTYGTGCTATTTAGACCAACCCTGTCATGTGACTCTAGAAGGCAATAAATAAGTACTTATGGATGCAAGCTGAATTAATGAAAGCCTATGTATCTTAGAGTACAATAAATTATAGTTTGTTGCTGACAGCAGGAAATGTTCAGACAAATAATTGTCATAACACAGAAATATTAAAGGCTTCTATAGATTTCATGCATAATAGGGGAACTGCCTACAGGGAGGATTATTAGGAAACCTAGAAAACATTTTTATTTTSTGATTTCAGCAGTGCTTGTAATTATCAACATAGCCTATCATTTRCTAAGTGGTTAGTTGTACATTTGAGACCTTTATCATGTAATGTTATTTCAATATATAGAAAATGCTTATTTGTTATGAATTACTGCACATAAGTGGATATTAAATGTCATTAAAGTTATTTTAGAATATGATTATTTATGAATAAACATTCTGAAATTTCTGTTGAGGAAATTTTACTGGGTGACCTTTAGAAACAGAGGCCAAATAAGAAACCTTTGTATATTAGCAGTATTAGTTTGAAGCATGCCTTGCTAAGCACACTAGACACCCCAGTGATAAAGAGATTTTAAACTTGACTGTGGATGAGTTCATGAGCTCTCTATATATCATTAGTTTTTATATTACATCTCTTTCACAGTTCCTTTCTCCTCACTGTATATTGTTCTAATACTTCTGTTGACAATCTAGCACTGTAACTAAATAGGAAGCCTTTTTGGGGGAGGGGCAGCAGAAACATGGCTACACATTTCAGAGAAAAAATTGTGTGGAGGTCTTAATCTAGAAAGCTCTAGAAAACTTTAAAAAGAAAACCTTAAAATAAAGAAATTGTTATAGCTAAACTCAGATACTCTTTAATGACATCCTACAAGCATTCTTAAATTCTTCATCATATTTTTCTCATCTTTATTCATAATTATTTTCATTAGAATATGCCATTTCTCATGCATTTGTGATTATTTCTATGAACAAATGAATTCCATGAAAATGAAACAGTCAGAATCTGAGTAACTGAGCACCAGTTGTGGTTTTGTGATAGTTCTAATTATCACTACTCTACCTATGTAAGTAGAAACTTGGGTCCTATCTGCTTCAGAACATCTTCACATCTCTTCCTAAGATTGAAAATGCAACTTCTTCAAAACGGGTCAAGTTGTTTTTCACTCATACTTTCTTAACTGAAGTGCCTATCAGCTCAAGACTTTGACTTAGTAAAATCATCATTATTTCAGAACTTGGTAAGAAAGGTCTGAAGTCTTTGTTTGATTGGGAGACTGATTGACCAGAAAATTGTGTAAGATAGCTCTTTCAAAAAAAAAAAAAAAAAAAAAAAAAAAAAAAGACAAAAAAGAGACATTTAGACAAAAAGCAGGATTTAATTTTAGCCACTCCTGACCGTCGAATAGTGAAGTGATATTACTTCCAAACTTTGATTAAAATTGCCAGCATGGATCTGCCAATACTCTCCAGTGTCAGGCTCTCTGAATAGAGAAGGAAAAAACTACAGCTGCCTTAAAATAATTAGCAGCTACTTGTGGCCAGAGAAACCACTGTATATTAATATACTTGGTATAATAATATTTTATTCATCTGTTACATTGCAAGTATAATAGGAACTTGCATATTTTTTATATATCTATTACCGTTTGAATGGTTAGAGATTTCTCATTAGAGGAGCACTGTTCTGTCTTGTTTTCTTCCCCATTTGTTTTCATAAGTTTCTTCTATCTATTCCRTGGAAGAGGGAAAGGCAACTTACAACCAGTGGACCTTTGTCCCAACTAGCTTTACATCCTTATCCTTTTATTGTCTCGGAAGCAAAACTGGCTCTCTGTTAGGCAGCTGCAATCAGGGTACACTTTTTTCAAGTTGTCTCAGTGGTGCTAAGTGGCCAGAGAAAACCGATGAATTCAGTCATGAATTTTTTTTTTTTTTTTCAATGAGGAAATCATGAGTAGTTTTATCCTTCCTAAATGAAGATTTATTTGCTTGATCTAGTATAATATTCCAAGTTTGCTTTAGAGCACATCTGATACCCTTTACTACAATGATTAATGAAATGTTCCCACAGTGATTAATGGAACATGGAGAAATGGATTACTCAGTGTGAAAAAAAAAAAATGGCTGAATCCATCTTTTTGTTTCCTGATTTGTCTGAAGGGGATATAAAACTCACTAAGACAGCAACAGCACATGCTATTTGTTAAGTGTAATGATTTAAAGATGTTTTTCTATTTTTTTCCTGAAAAAATAGAAAATCTCTGTTTAAACTTGACTATATCTAGTACTTACTTGCATTAAAGCCTAACCAACCATTCATCAAAAGTGTCAGTTTCACTATTTATGGACTTTGAAGCAAAGAGAAGATTGACTCTTATGTCTAATTATATAAATTATATCCTTGTGAAAGTGTAAAATATATTTCTGGATATATCTATGTATATGTATATCTGTGCACATAAAATGCTACATAAATATATATTTATACATATATATATATATACATATATACACACATACAAATATATATATATATATGCAAAAATAACAATTGGCTATAAAGCAAACAACTTTTCCAGTCTTCTGTTTATGTCGGAATGCAATGTTGAGAGATAATTACTTAAGAAACATATCAGGAACTTTTTAAACATTTAGTGTACATAAACATCTCTTTTGTTCAAGCATTACTTACTTTCTGTTTGGCAAATATAATCAGTGACAGAGAATTCCACTTTTTTTTTTTTTTTTTTTTTTTTTTTTTTTTTGATCTACTAGTGTCTGGAGTTCAGACACGTGTGCTTTTCCGATCCATATATTTCCTAAAAGAACAGTCTGGAGCCAATCCACAGCTGCCACAGACAAGGCTAACTGTGGCTTGCATACTTGCAAATACAGGTCCCCAAAACCTGCATTCTTGGTCGCTAATTCCTGCTACGAACTTTCTCTATGGTAATTACATATTTTTAAGATATTTTAAGTGAATGATTACAAGACAATAAAAAATGCTTACTGTATCCAGTAGTTAGATAAGCCATAAAGATATTGAAAAGGTACTTGAAGCCATGGCTATATTACAAAACAGGAACTGAGGGAGAGAGCTAATATCAACTCATACTCTGATTTTGTTTGGGTTTTGGAAATAGTACAGCTCCATACTCAAGTTAATATGCTCTTCTTACCTAGTAAATAAATTAACTACAACATCTTACTGATACAGCTATAATGGATCTTACCACAGACACCTGTAGTGTGCTGAATTTTGTAGCCACCAACATGATCTGAAAGGAGAAAGATATTGTGGTTCATTCTTTGATGGGCGGTAGTCATAATAAAATTTACTAAAGACATTTCATTGTTTGACCTTTACCACAGATGATCAAACASGATAAATTTCACCCAAAGAGAGGTCTTGTATACAAAAGTCCTGTCCTCTTTATCTATATAACAGAGTTTAGGTGGTGCTTCTACCATGAAGTTGGCATGCTCTACCATGATGAATTTAATTCATATATTCATAGAAGAAAATAATCTTATTGAGTATATACCTTTTGTCTAGACACAGACTTTATTTGCACTAATCTGAAGCAAGTAACTGGACACATATATCTGAGAAAGTGCATTTACTTTTTTAATGGGCAAACATTAACAAAGGGCAGTTTTCTGCCTTATAGAAAGTAACTAATGAATAGCTCATCTTAAATCTCTAGTGCTTATTAAATTTGTTTCTAAAGTGTGGTTATGCAGCTAAAATTAGACAGAGCAAGGTAATATAGCTAATTTTTATTTTCTATATATTAAAAAGACATAAACATAAGGCYTCATATTGAGATTTTTTTCTGAAAATTTGTGATATATATTATTTAATCAGAATATTTTATAAGTCACTAAAAATAACTCCTCCAAACCCCAAAAGTAGAGACATCTTTTTATAAAGATATCAAATTAAAAGTTAGAAAAGTATAGTAAAAACAATTTAAATTATATAATATTACAGGTTTTCAAAAGAACATGCCTTTTCTTTTTCCTTATATATGGGATTGATGCGAAAGATCTTTATCTGTAAGAGAGCTCATGTTACTCAAGACAGTAGAATCAACCATTCTGTCCTGCAAACCATAGCAGATTTCAGACCTATACCATACAGCGTTAATTGGTCCTATTATAAGCCTATAAATGGGGCTATAGCTGGAGAATTTGGGACAGTGGAAAACATATTTGTTTATTAGTGGTGAACTGGTGTTTCTGAAACATTATTATACTTGCTCTTGTGAGCATTGAAAAAGCGGATAAGATAAAGAAATTGCAAACTCTTTTCTTTGATATTATCAAACCAAAAATTCAATTTGCCATGATGTGAGATTAAACTTTGAAGTGATATTAATTTTATGAGGAAGTTGAGGTAGAGACTCTAGATAACTTATTAGAGTTTCATTGAACAAGGGGAAAGACATTTAAAAAAGAATTCATTTATTACACTATGCCATTGTGCAAAGAAACAAGTTCTCTGCATCCCTTTCAATCGTCTAACTCTTCAGTAGGTTTAGTGTATTATCATTCTGGTGGTTTTCATGTAGCTATTCAGATTTTCATTGTGAATCTGGCTGCTGCTTTTCTTTCTGTATTAAGCTTACCAAAAATAGCCCACTTATTCTGATTTGATGGAGTTGGTTGTCAGCTTTGGCAAAGGGGCTGTATGATGAAGGACAGGAGGAGACCAGACCCATGGGCATGGGTCCCACCTTGGCATGAGCAACTAACACCTGGCCTTCCCTTGGCAGGAGCTTGGGAAAAACGGAAGTACAAAGTTCTTGAGTAACATTGTGCTTTCCAGGATTTTTTCTCTATTTCAGGCAGTCAACAGTTTGGGAAGTGCCTCAGAGGTGGAAATGGAGGGTCAGTTTTAGTACCAAATCTCAGTCTCTGTCACACTGGGTAAACTGTTGCAGTTACTGTGCTATGAAGTGAGTCAAGTCAGATAGGCTTAGTGGAATCTCCTTCTTCTATAGTTTTGAGAGAAACCCTGATTTTTTTCCCTGATTTTATGACAAGTATCTGAAAAGTGAAAATTTTTATTCTGCATCAAAGGGAGAAGCATTTCATTTGCTTTTATTTTTGAATTAATGGAATATATTCTGCTCATTTTCGATTTAGAAAATGTCAATAGATGGCTAGCTAACAAGAACAAAGATGCTTTCTGAAGATATTGATATTTCTAAAATATATAAAAAAGGACCATGGGTTTTGAAGCTTCTGACCTTGTCCCTTTCAGTGTTTTGTGGTTTCATTTGCTGGCCAGGACATTTCTTCACAACGTTTTGCGAGGCTGTAATCTATGCATAAAAGGAAAGGCAGGGCAATCAAAATATGCAATATTGAAAAGGTTGAGGTAATAAAAAAAAGCACACCACCTTTCACAGATTGTATGAGATATTAAAATACTGATATTTAATTTTAGTGATCATAGTTTCAAAGAAAAAAAAAAAGACAATGATGTAATACAGACTTAATTTCTTGAAAATTTTTACAATGAATACAGATGTGGCGAAAACCTGAAATATTCTTACTTCAGTTTAAAACTGGTAATTTTATGATTTTCAGAGTTTTTTTTTTGTTTCTTTTTTTTGGGGGGGGGGGGTGTTTTTTTGTGCTATATAAAAGAAATACAGAAAAACAGAACCCAAACTTCATCTCACTAAAATCTGTGTAGAGAGAGATAAGATCATTTCACTTTCATAACACATCAGCCCATATTCTAGCCCCTCCTTACTTTCCAGAAAGAAGTAAGCTGAAAAAAGTAATTCAAATTGCCTGGGTGATGGTAACTTGGTTGCCTGTGTTGTGCTGAAGTGCGTAGCTCCGACTGGGGCTACGGCACTTGTATTATCTATCCCTCCTGGTGATTCCTTGGGGTCTTACAGTGCTTGAGTTCCGTATTCAGCTCTCTACGCAGCCTCCGCTTGGCTGTCCATTTTCCTTTGCAGGAAGGTAAGAAAATTTTACCGTTCTTTAAAGTTCATTTGAAATCAAAATATAATTGTGTCCTTGGGCACAGATAATGGCTGCATATCTCTCCCTGGAGGAGGAAGCTAGTCTCAAAACTGGAATGACAGAGAATTGAAAGGATAAGGGAAAGACAGAAATGACATAAACAGGGGAAAGGATAAAGAAAATCAAGAGGGCTTATTAGGACGAGTGCAATAACGTTTGGTATGACAGAAAGCAGGAAAGAAGGATTCTTGCATTCAGCAATATCTTGTGCACATGCAAATTTCTGAACTTGCAGTAAAAAACACTTTCTTCTAGTGTGAGTGATTACACTTTCCATACACCATTTTGTTTGCATCTCTGAGTGCTAAATATTCCTGTAAAAATGAGGATCCTCCCCCTCTCCTCCCGCCCCGTGTTTACTTTCAATAAACAGAGAATATATATTTCTAAAACTCCGTTTGTAGCTCTATCTGTTATGCAGTACTACATAAAAAATGAGCAAGGATGTAACTTTGGAGTTTACCTGAATGGTTGGATGATGTCCTCATCTCACAATACCCTGTATGCCAGGCAGGTGGAGCACAGGAAAGTGTGTAGGAAGTAAGCCAAATGACATATGGGTCTAAAGTATGCCAATACCAGGGAACACCAATGAACAGCTGAGGCAACCCCTGTCTTCCTATGGAAAGGTGAAACTGCTTTACCTTAAAACCCCAAGGGGCTTTAAGAGGCTGACTGAGTGTTACACCAGTGGAAAGGGGCTGGCATTCCTAAGCTTTGTTAACTTTTTTTTTTGCTACCGTGCTAGGCTATCTTACCAAAACTTAAACAATTTCAATGGCTTCATTACTGATGTTTAATTTGGATTATAAGTTTTAATGGTAATTATTAGTTTAATTATATGTATTGCTAAGATTTTAAATAAGCTATCAAGAAATTCTTGAAAAACTTGAAACTATAGGCCATATGCCAAGAATGTCTTTGTTGTCTGGCTGTTGGGTATTTCTGTGCTAAGTTTTTGTCAGTCTCTTCCCCATATAAATGTATTTTGGATCAGAAATTTGTAAATTGCTTTTTATTATCAAAGGTGACAGAGGTCTAAAGAGAAACCTAAAGAGAAACCTTGCATATTTTCTTTCTACATCTTTTTTTTCCCTTCACAATAAATGTTTAGTAAATAACTTAAAATGTAGCAGCTTAAAATGGATAGATTGGTGAATGTCCTAGTAGAAGGGACCTTCTCATGATATCTAGATATCTACCTTTAAGATCCTTTGGTGCAGTTTCCATTCAGTTCTCCCTCATCCCTGGCTTATTAGATGTGAAGGCATATGTATACTGGATGAAGTCCATCAAGGATGAGGTCCATCTTACTTTCCATGAAGAAAAGATAAAGTGATGTTAAGGGCTTCCTTCTCAGATAGTTTTATTTCTCAATAAGAATTTCAAGTAGAGGTGAATGTGTTTTACCATTCTGCTGTTTTACTCTAGTTTAGTTTGGACAGGAGGAAAAGGAAAATTTTGTGTTTGAGCTTTGTGACACCTTGTCTTACTGCCTAAAGATCCTCTCTGACAGCCTATGTGAATCCTAGTGATTTCTAGTATAGGTAGCCTCTGGAGGTCTCAGCTGCTCTCCACCAGTTTGGTAGGATGGATAGGGTAGCTTGCATATCTTCATCAGATAGAAAGTATTATATGGGATAACCTTGGGCTTTTGCACTATGATTATTTGATTTTGCTTTCAACTGCAGATCAGTACGACTTGTATAACTTGTCTGTTCTGTTTTTTTTTCACTGATTTATTAGCCCCAAACTGTTCTCATACTTCACCTCTCAGTAACTTCTGAGTTGTTCCTTCTTTTCCCTCAAGTCATTTTGGAGTCTTACTGACGAGGAGAAACCTTCTTTTCAGCACTTTCTTTCAAGTTAACTTTGCCGTTCAGAAGCACAAATGCAAAACCTTACATGACGTATGTTAAGATTGCCAGCTAAGGCTACTTTTTTTTCCCCTCATTTTTGTTTTCCCTTTTAGTTTCAAACAGCAGTGTACAGTAGCAGCTTTCACTTACATGATGATGTATTTGCCAAGGGCAGAGAGAAGCGAGAAAGTACTTTCTTGGATTTACCTTTTCCCCTCTGGGAAAGCAGAAGGCCAAACTTGACCTGCACAGCCATTTTTATAAACATAAGCTATAAACTAAACATAGTAATCTAAGAACAACTGTATTGTGAGGCTAACTATATTTTCAAGTAATTTTACCCCCTTTTTATATGTTTTGTTTTTCAGTTATTGAACAGACAACTAAGAATCAATTCTTATTCTTCAGTAATTGCTTGTTCTTCAGTAATTGCTAGGAATCATTTTTTGATTAATATGTGACCTATAAAGAGATTCAAAGGCATCTGCCATATTCATCCATGCACTTGTCACTGTTTTCTGAAAGTTTTATCTTCAACTGTCTTTAAAAAGCAGTGTGGTTTGGTGRTTTGGCTTGGGGAAAAGAAAGATCTAGGGCGTATCTTAGTGATGTCCTTGAATTGCTTTTGACTGTGACCAAATTTATTTCACTGTATTTTCTTACTGCTTGTAAAAATTTTGCTTATGCAAAAATGCTTTTTTTTGCATAAGAAACTACTCTCAATGCTTCTGCTCATTTCTCCTTTGGGATGCACACAGAAGTTTTTCCTTGCTTACATCAATTTAAATTATGTGTTTGTAAAAAAGGTCTTTTCTTATTTTGGCAGAGAACTCTGGCCACTAATATTGTATTGTCTATTGCTTCTTTAGAATGTCTAGGATTAATACAGATTTTTAGTAATTGAATAGGATATTGTAACGGGTAGCTTCCATGAAACTGTTCTTATTTTCATTAATTCATTCATAAGCAAAGCTAATTTGAGAGTGTTAATATTCTCTATTTCAAAACAAAACATTTTTTGTTTCGTAGACCTATAGTCAAAGAGTTTCCAAGCATCCTTCAGAAAGCTGCTAACTTCTTATTTTCTCCTTAGTCTTACTGTCTTTTACCTTATATAACCTGAAACACCTCTTTCAGTTGTAAGGAATCTCAAAGGGAAGCCTCCCAAAGACATCAATAGCCACTTGCAGATTTCAATTCAACATGGTTAGAAATACTGCAAGCCCACTCATCCTCTTGATATGCAAGAGTATTCAGAGTCTGCTATGCCTTACAAATTTCCGTGTATTTTTAGCCCTTTTAGAAATGGATGATGCCTTAAAAAAGCACACAGCTAATTTTTAATTATGTGTATTTCAATCCAATTTTCAACTGTTATTCAGCCTCTTTGCTTTCTTAGTTGCCCTGAATTTATTAATCTCTATCTTCTGTGGACTTTTTCTTTGCTAAAATCAGAAAAGCTTTTTCTCTTTGTCCAACTAGTTTCTTTTGCTACGTCAGCACCTTCCAGTCTCAGAATTGGATAAGTGGTCTTTTTTATTTGCTTTATGTTCTTAAGAGTAAAGAAAATACATTTGCTCCTCAAGCTTTTATTATACTCCCAGAAGCAGAAAATAAAATTACTTTAAATGCTGATGTTTATTGACCTGTTTCAGGATACTTTATCTCATAGTAATAATAGTATGGTTCACAGAGAATAATTATAATCAAATTTTCCATATCTAGTTCACATTTAATTTAGAAGAGCATTGACTTTCTTCTTTCCATCTGCAGTGATGTTACCTACAATGCTTGCAATATTCTATAATCTATTGACATTGAATTACATAGCTATGCTGATACAAATATTAAACCTGAATACACACAACTCTTTCTACAAAATAGTTGTTTTCATTTTTATTTCCTGGATATAGCTTATCTTGCCTATTTTGCATATTCTTTAAGTATTCATTGTTATTTTGTATAAAGGGTCAGATACATTTTATAACTGAGATTTTATCTGCCTGAAATTTTCTTTCACCCAATTCAAATCTAGTGGAATAGCAAATGCCAAATACTGCAAGATACTGCCTGTTTCATATGCTTCAGCCTTACACTCACCACTTATAAACTGAATGTTTAATCCTATTGAAATTAGTAGCAGACTCTCCCACAACTTCAGTGCAAATGAAATTTTCATATCTGATGATTGATTATGGAAGCAGAGCTCAAGTCAGAAGAAAAATACCTTTTCTAACTTTTCCTTAAAAGGAAAAACAAGAATCACAGAATATTCAAGGTTGGAAGGGACCTCTAGAGATCATCTAGTCCAACCTTCCTGCTCAAGCAGGCACACCTACAGCATGTGGCACAGGGCGGCATCCGGACGGGTTTTGAAGACCTCCAGAGAAGGAGACTCCACAGCCTCCCTGGGCAGCCTGTTCCACTGCTCTGTCACCCTAACAGTAAAGGAATTCCTCCTCACCTGGAGATGGAACTTCCTGTGCTCCAGCTTGTGGCCATTACCCCTCATCCTATCGCTGGCCACCAATGAAAACAGCCTGTCCCCTTCCTCCCTGCATTCTCCCTTCCTGAACTTATACATGTTAATCAGACCCTGAGAAGGGTCTCAGCCTTCTCTTCTCCAGAGAAAACAGGCCCATCTCACTCAGCCTCTCTTCGTACGAGAGATGTTCTCATTATTTAATAGAAATTATCTCGTTATTTAATAGAAATAGAAAAGTTATTTAATAAAGTAATTCATTATACTATTTACCTAGCTAAGTAAAACCTTTCTTTTGAGGAAAGATTTCTTTTCCTAGCACCGTTCTGACACATAGCAACCAGCCAGTCTCTGTGAGAGACTGTCTTTCACTTCATGAGCTTAGTCCTGTTTTTTGTGTTGTAAACTGCCATGGTCAGAATCTTAGGAATTCCATAGGAAATGTTCCATTTCTTCTGACTAGACTCCCTTAATGTACCATCACCATTTTGAGTGCCTAACCATTGAAACAGAAGACTGATCTTTACAGGGTAGCTTGAAAGACTTCATGACTCTCTAGATACAAATTACAGAATATTGAACATTTCACAATTTTAATATGCAGATTTTTTTTTTTTATAATGCTACATCATGAAGATTTTCAGAGAGAACATCTCCCACTGAATGATAGTTAGGGACAGTAATTTGCATTGAAGTGCTACTTTTATCTGTTCTGATTAGCAATAACACTTCTCATTAAAAATGTTGTTTGCCATGACAATCATATGTGATGAATATTCTCCTTTTTTTCAAAATGCTGAGACACATGACACTACTTCTGCATTTAAAATAGCAGCTTAGCCAGCGTTTTCCTGTGGAAAATCATGTCTCTCTCAAACACAGGTTTCTTTGCTTGCCATCGTAGTCCTTACATCTGATGTGCAGAGAAAAGAAAACAAACATTTTATCTCAGATAACTATACCTCAAGATCAAAGGGMAAGAGTGAATACAGAACTTAAACATACAAAGGGAGCCTCCCTCCCTTTCCTTTGGTCTGTATTTAATTCTCCTGTGTGGTATGCTCTGCTTGACTCCAAGGGATAGGAGGTAAATAGGTGTCATTTAGCAGAATTTCCTTTGAGTCTGTAAAGGATGTTGTCTTGCCTAATTTTATAATAAAGAGGCCATTACTGTCAAAAATACTTTTTTGCCAGAGTAAAGTTGCCAGAGTACAGTGATGAATCAATCTTGGGTTTGTCTCAACTCAGATTTCTCATTTGGCAGTGCTGCTAAAAACACCTGAGACCCCTCAGCATGAAATTTGTTTTCATATCAGATTTGTCCATCTTTTGTTTACAGCTTGTCCTCGTCTGCTAATTGCTATGCAAATTGAGAGAGTTTGAGATGCTGCAAACTTGCACCAGCAGGGACCACATCACACTTGAGCAAACTCTTAAATTTTCCTTTATTCACTCTGTGCATTGGCTTTAAGGAAAGAAGCAGCTTCTGTGATAAAGACAGGAATGTGGCTTAATCTTTTTGACACCTTCTTCGGCAGGTTGTTCAGTACTTTGGGGTAGTTTTGCTGTAAAGCTGGAGGCTTTCTAATCTTGTCAGAGTTTTCCTAGCAGCAGCATCTCTTGAAGGCAGTGTCAGAGGGAGCAGACTGGAGATGTGCTCCTACAGGCCAGGTAGACCATGGATGCCTCCAGGCTGGTGTTTAGAGACATCTAAATCTATATTGACTTTGCCCCCTTTCATGCTGCTCTACTCTGCCCTTTTTCTAGACTAGAAGAATACATGCAGCCTAAAATAATACACCAAATGTAGCATAGGTTCACACAGGTTTGAAAATAATTAACCACTTGTCTTAATGTAGGAAAGAGTCCATTCTGACAAAGCAATGCTCTTAGTTTGCTTTATATAAGGACTTCCTCCAATGCAATATTAAAGCAAATTCTTTACTGAATCAAAGTTTAAGCAATTAGAATAATTGGAGTCTATAGTCTTGCCAAGGAAATATTAGGCAACAAAAAGTGTACATCAAATCAAGTTGCCCTGTATAAGCCTCTCTTTGCACAAGGAGTTTGTACATTCTGTACATTCCTAAGTACATAACAGCCTATATGGACACTACTGCAAAAAATAAAAATAAAGCCAATTGGAACCATTTAACATTTTTTTTTGCAGTGGTTTGTTTCTGTTCAGAGAACAGCTAGGATTATACTTGCTGTTTTATCTAAAATCTCTGCCAGCATGGTGTTGCTCTAATTAGAATGGCTGTGGGTCGTCTGGACACACATAGGCTCAATGGCATGTCGTGAACAAAGTTAGCAATGAAGGGCTCCTGAATAGTTCATTTTGCAGATCTAACATTCTTTGATAGTTCTTTTCTCTGCTGCATGTATATGTAAGAGAAGATTTAAAAGACAAGTTATTAACCAATTCAGAAAAATTATGGTGACATTTCTTTTGTAGAATACGCCCACCTGGGACTTCTTAGTTGCAATGCCTCGTAAGTTCTCAAAGCACATGGGATTTGGAAATTGAGGTTCCTAGCTGCAAGAGATAAAGAGTYGTCTAGATTCTTTATCATAACTTCATGTTGCTGAGTGTCCAAAATTGAGTTCTGATCATTGAGATGAACATTTAAATAGTCCTTCCCTTCTATCTAATGTTAAGCCTGTTTTTTTTAACAAGTCAGATTTTGCACAGCTTTATTAAGAGACAGAAAAAGGTTAACTCTTGCATTTTAAATAGATAATGTGACAAAAATAGGAAAACCAGCATGAAATAAATTACTTAAGTCAATTCTGGTGACTTGAAGGTTTTAAGGCTTGGTTCAATTTGGTTCCATTTTGCTTGTTATCATTTACACATGCTGTATGCACTTGGATAAATACCAGGCTTATTAGAAAAATGAGTATAAGCTGTATTGTGATTGATGTTGTTTTCTCAACTTGCACTGATATGTCCAGACTAGTTTGCATAATTTTGTTTTTCTTGTCAAAATCTTCTAATTTCTTCTTACTCTGATTTCCACTTCTCCACAAGTTTTAGTATTTTTTGTTACAGCTGTTCAGTGATCTGAATTTCTGAATTTATTATAATATTTCTTAAGCACCAAAAAATCAATTAGTGATTTGAATGTATTATTTAGCAGTACTGTAATTAATCTTAATATGTAAACTGTCATTTTTCAGTTTATAGATGTTTTTTAAAAATCTTGAATTAAACTTTTATCAAATTTTCCCACTCTGAATTTCGTCTGAATTTGCCTTAATTATGCTAAAGGCAATCATCCAAACAGTTAACTATATGTAAAAAAAAAAAAAAAATGTTTCTGAAGATTGTTTTAACTGAGTGCATTGTTAATGATGCAGGGCATGGTATACCTATCCGGTAAAGCTAAAATTAAAAAAAAAAAAAAAAAATTTTCACCATGGTTCAAATCAACATTCTGTAACTTCTATTTGGAAGCTTTTGTACTAACTCAGGCTATCCAGATTTCATGTGAACTGCTGTAAGAGAATCATTGTCCAAGTCAGTATGTGGAATACTCCAAGAATTCCCTCCAAGGGAAGCAAGTTATGAGTAACACACTTCCAAGTTAATACCTCACGTCAGTGTCAGAATATAAAATCAATTTGTGATGACTGAGAATCTGTGACTCTCCTCCTATGTACAGAAAGGGAATATTTCTTTTGAAACAGATCTTCCTGAGTTTAGATAAAATTCAGCAGGGCATTTTATGGAAGCAGTTTCACAAGTGGGTACATAAATGTAAATCTCCAAGATGAAAGATGATACACTTGTAGCACTTTCAGGTAGTGCTACCCTGAGCAGTGACCAAGTATGGAAAATAAACTTGTGACTTACATGAAAAGAAAGTAATAGAAAAACAAACAAACAAGCAAGCAAGCAAGCAAGCAAGCAAACAAACAAACAAACAAAACCACTTGGCATAGCTGAAAGTAAAAAGACATTTCAGGCACCGAGAAACCTTTTTTTTTTGTGTTGAGAATAATTTATTTCATAGGAATTGCATGTCTCTTGAAGAGAAGAAATGTATCTAGATCTTTTGCAACTGAAGTGCATTGAAACGGAAAACATCGCTGTACAGATGAAATATCCCTTATCAGCACAGACTTGTGGCTMCAAGAATAAGGTTTTATTGTTACAGATATAAAAAGTATTTCCTTTATAGGCAGCCTATTCTGTCTTGACTAATGGATGTTTGATTTTAATGTATAATGATGACCACTTGCTGGCAATCTTTATAAGCGAAAGATGAAACCCCCAAAATAGAGCAGGACAAAAAATAGCTAATAATAATGATAATAATAGCTTATAGGTTCTCCTATCCAGTCTCATTTTCAGAGAGAAATTCAATGTTAATAAGAAGACCAATTTAGTGGCTGCCYTGTGCCACTACCCAGTGAGGATGAGACTGAGGTAGAAGGAAAACAATTTAAACAACCCCATTTAAAAGTGTATTTTCACTACCATTTCCATGCTTTTTTTTTTTTCTTTTTTTTTCCCCCACCTTATCTCCTTATTTGATGGCAATGGTTTAAATGTGGAAAAAAAAATACTTTCTAGGCATTTATTTCTTCCACAGTATGTTACCAGATTAAATAAAGATGTACAATTGTGCCATGTAGCCATATTGAAACTTTCTGGGAGGTGGTTCAGGTCTGTGACTGTGCATAGTTACAAAACTTTGTAGGTCAGGGTTAGATGGCCAGGTTAGGCTGTGAAATTAATTGCAAAAAATGCCTAATGCAAGTCATCCCTCAATATGGGCTCTATTTTCCTGATATGATAGAAAAAGAAATAAGGACTAGGCAAGCTCATGAGAGAGATCCAGACTTCAGAAGCCTTGTCAGTGATCGGGCAGGAATAATACTTTCTGTCCTGCTGAATCCTTAAATAGGCGGAAGGTGTTAGAGACAGATAATAGTCTTTTCTTGCTGATAGCACAGCAGACACAGAATCCTGGAGAAATAATTTGTAAATAGTTCCATGATGTGTTTAAATAGTTAGAAATTAAGTCATCATATTGCTGTCTTGGCTTGGTTTTCACCTCCTGTACAAATCTCATTCATCTAAACATTGATATTTGAGATAAAAATTCGCCAGGTTTCAGATGTTGATTTTCATATCAGTGAAGTCAATTCAGTGAAGCATTTTCCATAAGTAATTGGTATCAAATGCCACCTGTTTGTCCCCAGAGTTTCAGATGATATCAAATGGAAGTCATTAAACGTGATTACAGTTTAATTACTTTGCTCTTCATGCTATCCTTTTGAAAAGTGGACAAATATTCTGCTGTTAATTTGTAAGGCGGCCATTTTTTATTTGTATGTTTTATACATTGTGTATTGTTTGAAGTAGTTTCCTGTAAAAATTGTTTCAGTTTAAACCTTCTGTAGTGGGATAACCTGAAAATCAGAATAAACTGGGTATCTGCAATGATATCTCTCAGCTCTTCAAGTGACAGAGCTCTTTTGATGTTATGATGTAATTCTGAGAGGTTTTCTCGGAAAGAAGATATTATGGTTTGCATAAATGCTTTTTATTCAATTACTTGCTGAAGAATTCAGCTGGTGAAGGACACTGTTCAACAGGACTTGGGCTGCCCAACCCAGCAGGATTGTTTGCCACTCTTTATCTGAATCTCTGTTTCTCTTTTTAATAAACAGAAGAAAGTATGCTGATAACTAGGAGGGCTAGAAAAAAACTATTTCATAAAGCTGAAATTTGCTTTTCAATGACAGTTGTTTTAGTCCCTAAGAATGAAGATATCAAATATTTAAATATAATAATATGTTACATATATGCAGAATATTCCTTGTCTTTTTTTCTTTTTCTTTCTTTTTTTTTTTTTTTGTGTATGTATCTTTAATGGCATAACATGACTGAGAAACTAATTATTAGAAATATGGAAAGCTCCTCTTACATAGCAGAATACTCATTCCTACATGCTTAGCAGCTTTTCAGAAATGGTCACTTTGAAATCATTAAGATCGGGTGTGAGGTAACATCTCTTCAACATGAGAAAAGATATCAGAGGCTGGTCCATCATCTGATTAATGTGATTCAAAGTTTCAGATCATAGCTTTCATATATCAAACCATCCACTGAGACTTTTGGTAATTAATTCAAAATCAATAATGATTCTTCTTCAAGGAGCTAAAAAAAGAGAAATCAGTAGTTAAGAGTTAAGGAGCAGTGCTATGCAAGGTGACCTGTTGGAAATGATATTCTGAATGTTGAATATTCTATCATCCATAATTTCTCAAGTGTATTCATGGTAGGTAGTTTAGGTAACTAAAGGCGTGTAATTTAATAGGTAGTTATTTCATTTCTATCTATGTAACAGAAAATATTGGTTTCACTGGAGGTAAAGTCTAGTAGAATGTCTATGTGTTCATAAACCTAGGGGAAAATAACTTACATTTTCTGTATTTTTTGCCATAATGATTATCAAAAAATGCTTCAGAGGTTTAACAGAAGTGCAGAATCAATACAAAAGGAAAACTACCAAGCAACACAAAACTTATCACAGAAGAGGTTAACTTCTTCCCTTTAACTTTAATACTCATCCTGTGACATTATCTTTATGCATCAATAACATCCTATATTTGCAGTAAAGGCACAGGAAAAGAAAATGCAATACACCAAATGTTCCACACATTATTCTGATTCATATCAGACTTTAATTACATCATGAGTGCTCTAAAAGGAAATAAAATCACAAAATATATCACTTCCTATTCATTGTAAGTCCTACCTTAATAATAATACCTAGAAAAGACACTAAAAAAGCAGAATTTCTTTTTCTGTGTTAGTTATCTTGTGCATTTAGAATATATTCTTCATCAATATTCCTTTTTTCACTCTGCAAGGTTAATTACCTTATGTTTAAAAATATAGGAACTTCCTAAGAAACAAAGCAGTATCAGGAAAATGCAGTTATAAAACTACAAATGGCAACATGACAATTCAATACAATACAATACATTCAACATATAAAAATTAAATTAGCTTAAAAGCCCAAAGTCTTAGATTTACATCAGTTAATTTCTTTTCTTTTTAATTTTATTTTATAACTTATATAAATATTTGGTAATCTAAATAATATAAATTTGGTAATAAAACAAAAATGCTGTCTGGTTATTCGCTTGGTGTGTTCTGCAAAATGAATCCTTATTTTTGACTGCCTTGCTTAAAGCAAAAACACTTGACACTAAAATTTGTCTTATATCAGTGAGCTAGTGTTAAGCCAAACGAGTGCCAATTCACCTGTTTCATTTATATGAGAGAAGAATACACTCTGTAGGGCCAAACTAGAAAGAGGTACATTTTTGTTATACTTGTCTTTGAATACTTAATATGCTTTGTAAAATGCATGCCAGAAACAAGTTTAGTTTTTCAGCTAACAGGAATTTGTACAATCTGTGGAGTAAACTGAACAAAATCCTGTTTCTGCTAGCAAAATCTTCGCTAAGGTTGTTAGTTATATATGCATTCCTGAAGAACCTTTTTTTCCTTTACAGATGTGTGGCTTATCTGTTCCCCTCTTACTATTGAGGATCCCTGTGAGAGAACATACTTGTAAAAAGAATGTATAAATATATTCTTATAATTTTCCAACATTCACTTTCCTTAGCAATACCACATTCAATAGCATGCCAGAAAAGACAGTGAAGACTACATTCCCCCAGATATATTGAATATTAAGTCACTGAAGTCAGGGATAGTGATTTATAATCAAGGACAAAGAATGAAAACAAAAATAAATACAACTTGTGAAAGTAACAGCCTTTATGGTATTTTCACAAAGGAATAAACAAGAGTAAGTAGGTCTAGAAACTATTTTTTTTTTCCCCCAGTGAGTCATTGTGTGCTTTTGGGCAAAACACATAGTCATAAAAAGCAACTGCTGCTTTCTGGAGCTGTGAAGTCCCTGGCTGCTGTCGAACTGTTTACTGCAGCAGAACTATGCTCAATCAAGACTGGAAGAAATTTGTCCTCACAAATCTTTTTCTCTAAAAGCAAAACTCTGGTGGAGTTTAGCTGTGTTACACAAGTGTGTGATTCACTCACTCAGTGTTTGGATGTTGTTCTTTCATCCTGAAGGAAAGACGTAGGTGTTCAAGAGTACTGTGTTAATGAAAACTGGTAATTCTGCAAGAACAATGTGTCAGACCTCAGAGCAAAATCTATGTGAAGCCCTTTAGGTACCWTTTAGGAGAGACCTGTTCATTGCCAGGTAATAAGCTTGTTGTCAGCGTTATTTTTGCACCAATAACTTAGAGGTCTCTGTAAAGGTAACAGGTTTCTTGGTTCTTTTTTCCACTTTTTTTTTCCCCTAATTGTGAAGGCTTAAAAAAATTCATTTTCTAATACTACTGAAATTTCATATGATAATGCTTAATTGTTACCAGAGAGGTTGGATTGCTTTCCTTGCATTTAAATATGCAGTTGTAATTGCAGAAGCATGGCAGCAAGATAATGGAATTTCTTATAACTTCACAAAGAAATTAAACTGTCAGCTTAGGTATTATTACATATAGCAAGCATCACTGTGGTACCGTAGAAATTAAAAGTGTGTCACTACTTATGAAAGTGTGGAACATCATTGCTGACTTAGATTTGTCTTCTTCCAAAACACTAGATGACAAAAAAAAAAAAAAAAAAAATCATACTGCATAGCAGAAATATCAAAGCCACGTGTTTCGGAAGCTTGTCATCATGTGGCATGAACTTTAATTCTGTTATATGGTTATTATAAGTTTTAAAATCACTGAAGTAAGAAGTTTTTATTAATGGTAAAAATAATGAAGAATGTAAACACATACGATTCAAGTACAGGATTTTTTTTTCATCCTTGAGAGTGCTATCACCTCTTGTATGAAGAGGTTCATATTGTATGAAGCCAGAATACAAATATTTGTCATGAGACATTGTTGGTTTAACAAGAGAGACAGGTCTTAGCAGGGATTATGTTCCCTTTACAGGAACTGTTGATACTATATGAGGTAGTGATTGCCACTGTATTTTTCTATATGCAAACTATTTCTGGCTTGCAATGTCTTCCTGACTATACCAAGTTGGCAACATTAAAATCCTTTTCAGATATCCTCTCTTCTATGTTGGAGAAACATCTGCATTTCATGACTGAAGTTAAAATGGGACAAACTCAAATATGGAATTTTAGGTAAGTGTTTTAGCACATCTGTAAATGTGTAAATCTTTTGCATGTGTGACTCTTATAGGAAAGAATAAAAACATAAAAACAATTACATCAAGCTGAGAACATCTCCGTTTTCTGTTTCCAGATAGCGATATGATGCCAGACAGTAGGATAATTTAAAAATGCTTACTGAGAAAGTGTTTTTTTTTCCTAATACAGAAAGCATAATTATCCTATTTGTATTTAAAAAAATGTTTTTCATCAAGGAGCTAGTATCAACATCTATTTAATAATTCAAAGTGATTMATCTTTGGATACCTTACAATATTTCTTCCCAAATAAGACAATGTGTGAACATACTGGTATTTCAGCTTCTGCTGAAAGCTATGCCTGCTGATTAATACTGTCTGGGAATTTCATGTGTTTGTAGGATCTATATAAAAAACATTAGAAGTGGAAAAGAAGATTGTAATGGTGAACGAAAAGCATATTCCTGAAATAGATAAACAAAGAAAAAAAAATCACCCTGAAATAGAAAAAGTAAGTCCCAGCTTCCATTAAGAGTTGTTTACTTTGCATATATTGGGGTTTTTTTTTCTTTTTTTTTTTTTGCAAGATCTCTGCACTATTCAATGTTGTCTGAACCTGGGGAAATTTGGAATGCAATGTAAATTAACTGTTAGCATGAAATGAGGAGGAAGCTCTTCTATAAAAGAGCAACTCTTAGGTCTTTAAGTTTTGGAAAAAAGATTCCTTCATTCCATTTATGTTGCTCAATTTTTCTCATATAATAGTGCTTTGATTTTCATCTTTCATAGCAGCTTACCCCAAAAGGTTTGCAAATGTAATAAAGTAATTACAGAATTAAAATAAGCATCTAACAGAAGAATAAATTTGAGAGAGGTATTAAAAGGCACTCTTTTCGACAGAGATTTAAGTGGAGGTGAATGGGCGGTGAAGGGCTGTTTTAAATATCAGGAGCTGCAAAGAACAGATTTATATACCACTAATACAGTGACAGAATAAAATGYCTGAATAAGCATTTGTTAGATGGACTCTGAATGTAGGAGAATATAAGGTTTTAAACAGCAAAATACAAATGAAACTTGATTTCTTTTGAAATTTCTTTCCTTATTTACACTTTAAATTTATTTACACAGTTTATTTTTGACCACTGATTTTCTCTTTTTGTTGACTCAACAACACCTATGTTAGTGTTATGGGTATTTGTTCTCAAAGGAGAAGACAGAAGAGAGATAAGAATTATTCAACAAAGACCATTTTTTTTGCAAGGTCTAAAAAAAGAGGAACTTTTGCACATGTGTGCAACATGGAAGAAAGCACRAAATCAGCAATACTGCAGGGAAGTGGAATAAATAAGAGGTTGTATAGCAGAATCCTGCTTTCCCAGTCCCAAAGTGCCTGGAAGTCTGGCACTGTTTTCTATCTGAGGTAGTGAAGGTCCAGCAAAGTCTCAAGAGACACTTGCTATCTTAGTGTCAAGATGAACAAATAGATGATGAACCTAGCGCACCTATGGTATAATCAATGCCTACTAAAACTGCTTTCTGAGAAGGGAAACCTTTTCCCTTCACAGTTAATTCACAAGCAAATATGCACCGTCTTGACTCCTCTACAAGTGGATGCTGCCCCTTCACTGCAGCTAGGGCAGTCCTCTGAGGCAGCAAAGTGGATGCATAATTTAGACCTCTCAATTTCAGCTTCAGCTGTTTGCTGACAGAAGTGTGGAAACCTACTCCTTGCACGTGGAATTTCACTTGTTTTGTGTGTTTTCTTAGAGCATGTCTGTTTGCATTTCATCAGTTCTGCCTGTATCATGCTGAGTGGGGGGAAAGAGGCTAAATTAATTATGAGAAGTATTTGTGTGATTTATGTATTATGCAAATGTTATGCTCATTACAGTTACTGATGGAAAAGTTGTGCTGTGTTAGTGTTGTTTTTAATCTTGCATTGTTATTTCACATAAGCTTACAAATGATATTAATACAACCTCCTTTCCTCTAGTCTGAATATAGCCAGCAAATTTCATATTTTATTTGTAAAAATATGCCATGTCACAGACATAATAAAATGGTATACCAATGTGTTTAGAGTTTTGAATTAATAATATTGCAACAAAAAAAAAGGCATTTGGTATATATTTTTTTACTGCTTTTTAACTTTTTAAATAAAAACTCACCCCTTCTGAGGAAAATTTTTCTGTAGAATTATAGAATAATTAAGATCGGGATAGACCTCTGGAGGCTTCTAGTCCAGTGCTTGCTTAAAGCAAGATCACCTAATGGATCAGAGCAAAAATCTGGGTCTTGGAAATCTTCAAAGATTTATCTTACAGAAAATTTTGGCCAATCTGCTTCACTGCTTGACTCCCCTCATGGGGGATCTAAACTGAACCTCTTATTTCAATTTATGCTTATTATCTCTTGTCCTCCCATGAACCACTATGAAGAGCCTGGCTCCATCTTTTTAATAACTGTAGGTAAGGGCAGATGCCACTTACAGCTCCCCACAACCCTCTCTTGTCCAGCCTGAAAAAGTCCTCTTAGTCTCTATTTATAGGACAAGTGCTCCTACCCTGATGGTCCTAGATGCCATTCTCTGAACTCTAGTCAACAGTATCTTTTTATATTGGAGAGTCCAAACTAAATAATATCTAAATGTGATCTACTGAATGCTAAATAAAGGTTGACARTCACTTCCTTCAAATTACTTGGTGTATCCTTATTGATAGAGAGCAGGATGATGTCCTTGCTGCCAGGGGACGCTTCTGGCTCATGCTCAGCTTACTACTGGCCCAGAACTATGGGCCTTTTCCATAGAGCTCTCTTCAGTCCTTAGCCACTGTTTTGCCATGTTTCTTCCCAAGAGAAGGAATTTGTATGTGTCTTTGTTGAATTTTGTGTGATAGGTGCTGCCTCTTTTTTTTTTGTAGYCTGCTCAGGTCCCTCTCCATGGCAGCTTTTCCCTCAGGCATATTGGAAAGTCTCCCAATTTGACATCATTTGCAAGATTTATATGAGTATACTTATACTCTATCGTCTTCTTCAGACCATTTATGAAAGAGTTAGATATGACAGGTCCAAGAATAGACTCCTTTGTCACTGATTATAGCGTTATAGCCTCAACTCATTAACCAGTATCCTCTGCTCCCAACCATCCAACCAGTTTTTCACTCATCTAGCTTTCCACCCATCCAAGGGCCATAACATCCTCACTTGGATACAAGAACATTGTAGGAGCTTTCTTACAAGGGAAGTATATCACTCATCCACGACAGACAAGATCCAAAAAGCTGTAGAGTGCTTCTCTCATGCTCTAAGTGTATCATGCTCTAAAGTATGCATAGAAAAGCAATAAAGAAGGACAGATGAACTCTTAACATCCTTAATTTCACATCCTTAATATGCATTTGCAGCTGAAATCCAGAGGTGATTGTAATAGATACCATGTATGTTGGTCCAAGAGGTCATATGCCATTGGCATGCCTGTGTGATACTCTGCCTTGCTGCTCTGCTGAGTTGGGATTGGCACACATTTTAACTTTTTTTTTTTTTTTTTTTTTTTTTTCTGTGTCTGTGTGAGGAACTAATATTTGTGCGAGTAACTTGTGAACGTATCCCATGAGACTGTTGTTCTGGAGACCAAGAAATGTGTGTGGTGCCACTGTCTAACAGGGAGATGCATGCGACTGTGGCATCTACTAGCATGWAGCAAGTCTGCAGGTAAGAAGAATTCATGTTTATGTGTATTCATGTTTATGCTTTTCATGTGCATGTGGTGCCTGCAAAAGCACAGTTCTCCTGTTTTTGTACTTCTGTTATCAGGTGTCTATCTGTGAATGTGCCTGCCTTTTTGGAATACACAGCCACAGGAAAGACACCTTAGCAATTTGTGAGAGGAGGGATACACCCAACTCCTGAAGTCTTCTGGGTCCATCARCTCCTTAATATCTTGGCTGTGAGTGTTCTTGAGGTGGCAATTGTAAGATCCCAGTGTAAGGAAGGGTTTGAGCTCTTTGCAAATGCACTCAAAGTGTTAGGATTTGCGAACAAGAGTATAACAGGTACTGAAAGGAGTACTTTCAAGGACTCTAGGAAAAAAAAGATTGCTACAATTATTTAACCAACAAGAGAAATAGGCTAAAGCTGAGTTTTGTGCAAAATTTTCCCTGGAATTCAATAAAACAAGTTACAAAAAGAAAATAGACAATTGCAAAAAAGAATATCTTCAGTTTACAAAGAAACCTGTAGCCTGTACAGAGCCAAATAGTAGAACTCTGAAGTTTATAGGAATATCTGTAAATCTTTAGATTGTATTTCTTTTGTCTCTATTTTTCTATCAGGAAAAAAAAAAATCTATTACCTACCTTTTCAAAAGAAATACCTGAGTTTAGGAATTGGGTTAGTATATAGCAAACTATTCAAATTTCAATCCATGTAAAACCACCACTGAATAACGTTGTGAGAAATCTAAAGGGAAAAAAACCCCTTTCCATAAGGAAGTTAAAAGTTCTGGAGCATAAACATAGCGGTTGGTAGCTATATGAACTGCAACTTTTGGACTACCCAGTAKAGTATACAACAAAAGCAAAGCAAAAATAGGACTAAATTTGCATTTCTACATTTGTTAAATTTTAATAAATTTGTAAGTTTGGTAAATTCTCACATTCTGTGGATACAAACACATCTGTTAATCTAAGGGAGAAAGCTTGATAAATACTGGTTGTAGTCAGAACAGTTCAGATTGCTACTCTCATGAAATAAATGCAGGAGAATGAAGTGCAAATATTCAAAGAATATTCAGAGAAGCTGAATATTCAAACAAAGCAATCACAGTGAGAACACTGGTCAGTGATAAATTGACCTGCTGCAGAGGATAAAAGCAAGAATATGAGAAAGATCAGACCTAAAATCTCAGTTCCAAAGCAGGAAAAGGTGTTTAGAATAACCATATATTTAGTTACAAAAACTGTTACAAAAGCAGATGTCCCAAAAATATGGTTAAAAAACATCTACAATTTTAAAGAAATATACATGTTTCAAACTAAGGTAACAGTTTAAATTGGTGTGGAGTAAATCTTAAAAGAAGTGATTCTGTGCATGACAGAAAAATCTTTGGAATAGTACTTACAAAATACAATAACCTAATTGCCTTTGTAGATCTTTTAGTTAGTTGTAGTCCTCAAATTTTCTAAAGAACCATAAACCTGAAGAGATCGATTTGATGGGGGGCTGACTAACATTACAAATAAATGAATGACGAATAGCTACTTAAGATAATGAACTGAATAAACTAGAGAAGCAAAAATGCTCAGTACCTTAATACYAGCTCTCTACTGAGGGAGGTGTTCTAAGTTGAGTAACTAAGATAGATCCTTTGTAATTTTTGTCTTCAACAGGTAGCAGAGCAGACTGCATAATTCATGCTCATCCCATGGGTATTTTTAAGTTGCTTAGCTTTCCTTTTGCTGGAATAACCTGGCTGATATACAGAGTTCACACTTCCTTTGTGTATTGTTCTTCCACACTTACCATTCAAATGGATGTTTAAAACCAAATTTTGATGATCACAAAATTTTCAAAGGGCAAAGAATCAGACAATTTATGTCATGCAAATATAGTTATAAGTACAATCTTTTGATACATCACAAAAACAAACAAACAAAAATCTCCCTCCAGAAAGCATGCAGTATATGTACCCATACATAAGTAAATCAGCAGAAGGCAGTGGCACTGAGAAAAATAAGTACCCTCATTTATCTCCATGAGGTCCCAATTCCTTCATAGTTAGTACTGGGCATTTGAGTAACTAGTACGACTTAATTGAATACAGAAGAAGACACAGAGAGAAAAAAAAATGTGCTAATTATCACAAAACGAATACTTTGCACCCAATTACAAAAGACCCTTTTAAAATTGTGTAGAGGAAAAAAAAAAAAAAGAAGAAGGTAAGGAGAATATCAGCAATGGAAACCTTTTTCTTTTTTCAATTTTTCCAATCTACACAAAGCAAAATCGTTTTGTCATGTTACAGAGTTGTATCTTTTCTGTGCTGTTTGGAAAAACAGGGCAGCCTGTGCTCTGCCACGCTGATTGTCCTGTCTCATGCATGATCATATCTCCTAACTTGCCTCCCACAACCATGACAGCCTCTCTACACACCATCATCCTCATTTTCAAAAAATCTCAGTGAGATGATGTCTGTAGGGCAGGCACAAAAGTGGCTGCAGAGAGATACCCTACTCGGGTTATATAGTAACTAGCTCGTGCTAGTGGTATTCTAGTCTTGACAGCAGAGCATGCACTTGCGCACCCTGYGGCTTTGCAGCCTATGCAGGGCTTCATTCTGCCACAGCCAAATCAGTACTGATACTCAAATTAAGTAGATGTTGCGATATATATAAATCAGTTTTATACTAACTGCAGTCATTGCTATCACCTCAGCATTGATGTACCCTTGTTTATAGCCTGCATATTTAGCCACTGCTCCATATACTTGCTTTTTCACCTGTTTCTTTCATGTACCAAATAAATTATGTCTTTCTCTTCCATCTACAATTAACTGTTGATTGGCTCYCCTATTCTCATATTATCTCTTCTGTGTTATAGCACATTGCCAGCACCTTACAGTTGAAAATATTTCAAGACTTTCTGGTTTCATTATCACTTTCCAGTATTTAATAAGAGGCTAGAGTTTATATTTAGAATCCTTACTAGCATATCTGAAAAAAAAATGAGACAACAGAAGAGCTATCTCATACTCTTTTTATAGGACAATGAGAGGTTCTAGTAGAAAGGGTTAGTAGAATCAGTTCCCTGCACCACAACTCTCCTTGCATATGAAAGAATCATCCATATTTGTGCATAATAACTTAAGGACACAAGAAGTAAGACTTAAAGAGATAAATATATATATATATATATACATATATATATTTGAGAAGGTGAGGTCTAGGACATCATGARTACTTGAGGTCTCTGCAAAATTGAGGAGTGTATTATGCATAAATGACTAAATGGTCCAAAGTATGGAACATTCTCATTATCATAGAATAATAGAATGCTTAAGGTTGGAAGGGACCTCAGTGGTCATCTAGTCCAACCCCCCTGCTCACACAGGGTCACCTAGAGCACATGGCACAGGGCTGCGTCAAAGTGGGTTTTAAAGATCTTCAAAGAAGGAGACTCCACAACCTCTCCGGGCAGCCTGTTCCAGTGCTCTGTCACCCTCACTGTCAAGAAATGTTTTCTTAAGTTCCTGTGGAACTTTTGGTGCCTCAGTTTGTGGCCATTTCCTCTAGTCCTAAATATGCTACAATATGCTACAGTACCTAAAAATAGCCAAACCACCACACTCGTTCCTGCTTGTAATTCCTAACCTATAATAAGTTTAGCCCTGACTGAAAGAAAAATGCACTGGAAAATGGAAAGGTTTTTATGTATCTATAGTAGATACTGTGTATGCTGCTTTTATCCATCACTCCACACATGTATGAATTAAAAGGTTAATATTTTGCTGTTTTTCAGTATTGTAAATGTCAGTTCATAGACTTAACAGGTCAGCAACTAAATATAGAAAGCTGAGTGCTGAAGAGGAGAATGAAACAAATACAGAAGATTTCCTAGACTTCAGTTTCATATCTGTGTTTTCTTCGCTATTGCTTCTTCATTGGTTTCTGTGCTTTATTTGAACATTGGGAGTCCACCTTGTACAATGCCTATAAAATGAAAAGTATGCCAGCAGAGAATCTTCTTTTTTTCCTGAAATAATAGGAATGGAAGGAAGTAGAACAGACATAGCCAACAAAAATATATAATTAATTAAAGATTCCAGATATTTAAACTATAATGTGTCGGAATTACAATGTACATTTTGACTTTTAGCTAAGAGCCATCCTGGAAATCTATCTATTAAAATATTATCAGGAGATTACTCTGTCAGAGACAGTAAAGAATAAAAGATATGAGCACACAAAATTACAGCCTTACAATTTATATGTAATTTAACACTGTTATATTTTAGGTTTTCAGAAAAGTTTTTAAAATGTTTGATCATGCSAAAAATGATTATAAAGATATAGTTTTCTTTAACAGAGACCTTGAGGCCTTGAAATTATACTCTCAGTTCTCACTTTGAGCACCAATTTTTTATTTGAAAATATGAGAACATGTAGTAACTTGACCTATGGTGTCTATGTTGCTATGTTTGTACATAAAAATATTTTTAAAGAGGTCGTTTAGCACCAATATAAAACTGGTGCCTACATCAAGATAAAGAACTTCTTTGTGATGAGTTTGTAAAATTTTGGAGAGAGTTGTAAGGAAAGTCCTCTGATTTCATTCTGTTGGCATTCTCCCACTTAAAGTAAAATGATAAAATATTTATTAATATACCTTAGAAGATGTAAGAGAAAAATTGGCTCTCTAATCCTATGTTGGGGCACTCACCTGAAAAGGAAGATCTGTGCATTCCAGACCCTCCTGTGAATCTGTCTTTAYTTTTCATTAAATCTGCAAATAGCGTCGTAAAATGCTATGAGTACTCACGGATTTCATCAGAATGCAAACCACAATTTTTGAAGGAGTCTGAAGAAGTAGATTATTCTGTGTCCTATCCTCAGTTGTGATACAAACAGAATTTTTCATATAAACATATTTAAAGGTCTCTCAATGGTAGGCTCGCAACCATGGAAAATTCCTGGCTTAGTTTTAGGAAAATGTAGCTTCTCTCTTCACTAAGACAATGCAACTTCATATATCATCCAAGTAAATATTAAGAACTTATGCTAATTACTTGAATTTGCCAGTGCCCTGACAGTCTGTATTACTACGATCTATTTCTATTGTTGTGAGATTGTATTGAATAGGTTAGAAATGGCCTGAATGCATTACCAGAAATTTGCTTGCAAACTGTAATTATTGGTGACCTGAATCTGGCTAGTGTGTGTGTGACACTTACTTTTGTTTGGAAGGCTTTTTGAAACAAGGCACATATTGTTTAAGTCAGTAAAGCTCTCAACAGTGCTGACTAAAGATTATAAAAAAAAAGTATGAGAGGTATTTTTTTTTCGAAAAAAGAGTTCTGTTGAGTTGAAGGAAACCAAGTATATTTTAATAATTTTTTCAAAATGATCTTTAAATGTTCCATTGGCTGTGTGTCTGTAAAGCTTCCAAACAGACTTTTAATATTCTCCGTTTTGTTGCTTTTGCCTCATTAATGCATATTACTTCAGGTGATGCAGAGGATTATTTTAAATTTATTTACGTAGAATAATAAAAAGTGGGTTATTTCCAATTTTCATGTCTTTTGCAGATTGACTATGCATATGTTAATATTTACAAGTTTTATTATACACCCATCTCTAGTTGTGTTAAGTTGTGATAAGTATTTTACTGTGGTAAGTATTTTACTATGGGATGACCACAAGTAACATTAGTAATTGCAGTATTTCCATTAAAAAGTGGGTTTATAGTTGGGAGAGACAGAGAGGGAGGGAACACAGTGCACTGAAATAAGCATTTCACATGAAACCTCCCAGGATTTGGGATATCATTAATGATTATATTTTTCTAACTACTTGACTATTGTAGAAGCATGCATTAACACAATGTGTCATGCTCAGTTTTATTTGCTTATTGTGCTGCTTTGAAAAAAATACACAATGTGGTCATGGAGACTGCTATGAATGAAAGAGAAATTGCTTGATTCCACCTGAGTGCAGGTGGAACTCCTGCCACTCCAGGTGGTGGCAGACAGAGCGGAAGAGTCACAGAAAGAAGAGAGGTTTCGCTCTGATGTGAGGGAGGYGCAACAAGCAAACAGCCCTGAAAATTTCCCAGAGATCAAAAGGGACTATTCAGAGATGCTGCGACTCTTGAAACCATCAAACTAAAAGGAATTAAGCCTGGAAGTGAGTACCTGTCATCTCGTGGGCACATGACCCCTACTGGTATTACGGCATTAATCAGTTTCATACTGCCAGTAATACAATGAGCCCATGATCTTTAGCAATAATATTGGTCAGAAAGTCAGGAATCAGGTCATTACTGATAGTATTTAATTGTAGAACCAGGGCTCATTCATGACCTTGTGAAGATCTGCAGGAGTCCTGCCAAGGCTTGAAGGTGAGACCAGGACTTCTGAGATGACAGTTTTGATGACGTGCTTTATACTTCCTTACTTTATGCTTACTGCTGTTTTCATTAAAGAAGCCTTTTAAATATTAATGAGGCATAAGAGTTGATGTATCTAAAAACTAATAAAAATCAGCTCTATAGTTGACATTCTTCAGAGTGGTAAGAAAAGATATGTTGGGAAAAAATTCCATAAATCTGAGCTTTTTCTGGGGCAGTATTTTATCTGATAACGTTGTTGGATTTTATTTTTTTGTATGTGAATAAAAGCATAACTGGGGAATGCAGTGAAGTGACCATTCTTCTGCCTCTATATATATCTAAAACTGAAAAGAATGAGACAGTTAAGAGGATATTTTCTAACAAGCTCTTGTTTTACACCCATGATAGATTATTGCCAAAGGAAAAAAAGAGCATTAGAGTTCTTGTTCATGACTTTAGATAGCTGGCCTAGTAGAAGGATTTTATTATTCTGAATTTTTGAAGACTTCATTATTTATTTATACAAAGTAAACTGAGGAGGTCATGCCTACGGAGTGCAGATAAAGTCCATTCCATCATTCATTATGTATATGCTATACTTTTAGATTTTACTGTGTTTATGAAACTTGGAACTTTGAGGTTTGGAGCTTTTAAAATATATTTTCTAGAGACTTTCTTCACTCATGCTATGTGAGGGAGACCCTCTCATGATGCCAAAAGTAATCCTTATTTTCAGCATGATCTTGACTTCATTGAACTCCATGAGGTGTCTTTTTTTTTTTTTTTTTTCCCTTCTCCACTAGAGGGAAGTGTCCGCTACAACCTAACAATTGTTACCAGTAAAAATATTTGTACCTAATCTCACCATCTGTCAGTTTCATTTTTGGTAATCTAAACTATTTGACTATTTTAAAGATCCCTATTATAAAGCAGCCTTTGAATAACAGGTATTCCTCTTTCCAGCACCCTGCAAGAAAACCTAGAATGTGATGGGATGTTCTTTCAGACACATTCATAGCATCTTTGAGTTCTGCTCACCTTCTCCACCTTTTGTAATTCTATAGGGAGCAGTTTTATGTGCCAGGATGCTTCAGTTCTCTAGACTTGCTGTGGTTGGAGGCTGCTTGCACCTTTTTAAAGACAGTATGTGCCCTGTGGTCCTAGGGGCTTAGTTTCCTACCCCCTCCTACAGAGAATTCTAGAACCCAGTTTCCAAGATGATCTAGATTTCTCTGTAAAATCTGCCTGTCCTTGAAGTCAGAGGCATTGACTACAATGCCTCTACAATGATAGAGCTAAGGTTTCTCATCAAAATATGATTACCTACATATGTCTGTGCAATACAACTCCAGGCCAGATGATGTATTAATAATACAATTAACAAAATATACTGTTTTTGTCAAGGTTTATATTAAAGTGCAATGTCAGGAAATAYGAAGAGAGATTGAGAATTCATCTTTGTTCCCCAATTTAGGTATTTCTCAAGTATTTATCTAGGATTTTTTTTTTCAAATAGGTAAGCCTCAAGTATTTTAGAGATTTTTGAATCATAATAGTGTCTCCCTCATTTAGCTTATATGGACCTCTGCTGCTAGCATCATATCACTCACGCAGTTTTGTATGGTAAGTACACTATAGCATGTTGTCCTTCCTATTTCCCCTGAAACTCTTATAGTGAAAAAAAAATGAAGACAAGRGATATCCACATTTAGAAATCAGATTTTTATACAAAACAAAAGCTATTGTGTTTGAGGGTGGCTTCTTTTGGTCTAGCTTCCCAAGGCATTGCATAAAAACATAGTATTCCTCAGCTAATGGGAGAGGGCCTACCTTTGAAAGCAGGTGTAAATGTTAGTCTGCATGCTCGTGCATTCGACAGAAGTGTTGTTTTTTGCATGCTGCCTAAATTGTATGTGTATTCCTTATGTACCTGTAGTAATTAACATTTTATGTACATCTGTAGAAAGTTACGGAAATATGTAATTTACTTTCAAATCCTACATAGCAAGCAGTTTTTAAGCTGAAGTTAGGTTTCCTCCTCTCTATAAAAGGCTGAGTCTCTTTGTGGACAATGTTGCCAATTTAATTGTGCTTTGGATATTGTAATGATTTTACTGTTAGAAGAATTGATTCGCCCCCAAATGCTCATGAAGCCACATACTGAGGGGGATCAATAATTAGCTCCTGTTGGGAACTGCTCTCTTTTTGTAGGCTTAGTTTTCAGGCAGATCAGTGCTGTGGTTTGTCTCTTCAGAGGGCTACAGGAATGCTAATACTGGAGAGGAAATATAGCAAGGGTCAGCTGAGCTATCCTTTTGCTAGAATAGCAGTAATCATTGGCAAGAATCGCTCATGTTTAAATTATACCTGAACCAAGGTTAGGGTATTTTTACAGGTTGATTTAAGTTCTTCGGGATCCATATATATTATATTCCAGCTGTTTATTGGGTCTCTTAACACCGCAAGGATTATTAAATGCATCCTTGATTGGTGGGGCTTCTTCCATCTACATTTAAAAAAAATATATTTGATTAACTACTTCAGTTTGCATGATTTATCATGATTACTCAGGCCAATAATTCTGTTTTCTTACGTATATTACAAATGCTTAATTAAGTTAAGGATGCTGCTTAGTCTTTCTAATTTGGAACCTAAAGGATTTGGGGGATCATTGTATTTTCAGAAATAAGGTTTGCATGATGCAAACCTTTATACATTCCACTTTTTTCAGAATGTTTTGACACAGATAATGAACACACTCACAGTCATTTTGCTGCCCAGTYTCTCTCATCAAACAGTCCTTACTTTGGATCTGCCACCTGTCCTATTAGTTTGCTGCGATTTATTGTTGTGAAAAATAGCAGTATATATGTCTGGAGCTCCCAGCAGCCTACTCTGGCTCCAGTCCCAACCCCGTCTCCTGGAAAGACCCCTCAGCAGCACCTTGGATTGATCCCTCACCATCCCTGGAGCTGCTGAGGGTCTGGCACCACCTGCCCTAGGGTCCCTGGCTCCCACCTAGGCCCCCATTGGGGCGCCCCATGGAAACGTTGCCACTCAGCTTTTCCCTGTTTCTAAATATAAATTCCCTTTTCTTTTTCTGGATCAAAAACACAAGAAGTTTTTGTTTGATTGATTGATTGTTTGTTTTTAATATTCAAAAGCCCAATGCACAAACACTTGTTTTGAGAGACAAAGTATCAAAGTATACAGGGTTGTGACCATTAGTTGCTTCCCTTTGTAAATCATAAATTACAAGTATTTTTTTTTGTACAAGAGAATAAGAGACTATGCTAATAGGATTTCATGATGCATATTATACTTACAGAAATGAATGGGTATAGACTATAATTTATTGATATTTTTGCTTTGCCACATCAGAACTTTATTTTAGGGCTTTATGTTGTGTATTCTTTCTTCCTCTATGGTATTGAGCAACAGAGGGGTAGAGAGCCACAAACCTCGGTCTGTATATACTAAATTACATTTCTAAACAAAGAGAACTCAATCACACACCATTTGGCCACTTGCAGATTAAGTTGTATGTATCCAGGCTAATAAAGAGGTAAAATACAGGGAAAAGCTGATAATTCTATCCTTGACACCTTCATCATATCATTTCTATTATTTCCTTTTTTTCTCTTTTAACACTGGAAAATAAATGAAAAAGTGGAGAAATGGGAAGAAGACCTGCAAAATTAACATACAATATGAACTGCTTTTAGCTATTATTAATACAAATATCTTTCTGTAGAAGGCATATTTGAGCTATTGTCTTAATGTAAGTAGGGTACTACTTTTGCAATGAACATTGTCCATTATGTTCTTTGAGAAAATATATATATGTAAAAGCTTTTGGAAAAAAAAGTAAGGAGATATTAAACCTTGTCAAGGCTAAAAACTACCAGTATAGGAGTAAAGGAAGATTTTACACTCTTTTCTAATCCAATCTAAGTTTTCTAATTCTAATCTTTATCCAAGAAATAAGGAAAATGTTAACTGATAGTTTGAGGAGATTCTTGACTGTCAGGAATCCTTACAGCACCATTGACTTTGGTGGATTAAAAGCTGTTTACACCTGCTCTCTGTCCCTCACTGATTACATCTGCTCTCCATCCTTCATTGATGGTGTTTTGTTTTAACTTGTTACATTTCTTATAATTCCTCATGTTTATATATGTTTCTGAGTTTCCAACACACTTTGGATATTTGTTTAAAGAAAAAGATATTTTTGAATTTTTTTAGACTTTTTTTTAAATTATTTGAATAGTGCTGTAAGTGACATCTTAGTTATATGTGGAATTGAGAAATTTAAACAGTACTTATAGCCTTAGAACACATATCAAACATTTCAGGACCACAGCATGTTCTTTGTAATAAACATATGAAGCTGATGCTACAGTATAGCTAAAGTAAGAAGTCAAATCATACATGAATTGAAATTACTGCCTTAGTATTTGCAAAATACTTCAATTGGAAAAGATAAAAGATGATTTGTTTTTGGTATCTTTTTTTTTTTTTTTTGTACACTATTGATTAAATTTTCTTTCATTGGTAGACAGTATAAATCACTGGATGATTCCAATTTATCTTCTCTTGTCAGACCCATTCAAAGCGGATCTTGTAGATTTTCCATCTTGCAGAGAATCCTTTTATTTCCTACRGAGTATCATAAATACTGTATATCTAAAGCTCTAATATAGTTTTATACTTAATTGCAATCAGTCTGATTGTGGAAACAAGCTCTAATCTCTTCCTTTAATTTAACTTAAAACTGTACACAACAGCCGGAGCTCTTCATTTGCCTAATGCACAGAGTAAACAACCAGAGAGTTGCACCAGAATTCAAGACTTGTGGCCTTAGTCCTCATCAGTAAAGAGTATATAAAAATAAGCATAGTATATTTAGCTTCTGAGAGAGTTATAAATCATTGGTATCTATCTATCTATCTATCTATCTATCTATCTATCTATCTATCTATCTATCTATCTATTTTGGTGAAATACAAATACTGTGAATAATGTGAATATTGTGACTGTCACATGTTTTATTAAATGGTCTGAAAAGTTTCCTCTTAAGTAATTATCTTAAGAATACATAACATCTTAAAGATTCTTTTTATGGTCAAAAGGTACAGAGGTATTGAAATATCATGTTCAGTATGGAAAGGAAATAACTCTTCTTAAAAGACAGTGATTTGTTAAACATAACGTCAGTTGTTAAAAATCGAGGAAGTGAACTGAAGGATGATGGACTAGCATAGTCACAGAGTTTTTAACAGTAGCTATAACACTGTTTTTTAAAGCAAATATATCATAAAACACCGAGAAAGAGATGTCATACTTCTTTCTATCTGTCAAAACAGTAAGACATATTCATTAATGCTGTATCTGAAAAGAACAGGATGTTAAATAATGGTAGATTAGATATTTTCCACATGTAACCCACATATCAGAATGATTTACTTTTGGTGCTCAAACATTCTTTTGTCAGAATTCATGACAAAATTATAATGCTAGTATTCTAAATTTGAAATTTTATATTTCATTACTTCAGTTGTTGTCCCAGTTCACCTAACTCTGAAGGTCTGAGGATAGAGAATTAAAAATAATTCTATGAATTCAAAAAAAAAAAAAAAAAAGTGAAAAATAATCCTAGGCAGAAGGAGCAGAAGAAGCTCTGACTTCGAATCTCTGTCTATAGTGGAAGAAGAGGGACTTGACGGAAGAGCATGCATACAGGATTTCTTATGCACTGCTGTTATGATTATCTGATTGTCAGCTGCCCTAGAAAGAAACTTTTGTTGCCTTTAAATATATTTCTAATTTCACTATTAAATAATCGAGTCTATATCTTTTAATGACAGCAGTTTTTTTTGCAAGAAGAAAGTGGATATTTTTTCTTTTTTAAATCAGATGTCCATACCTCCTACTTGAAATGCATTCCAGTCAGTAGACACAATGAAAAAAAAAAAGACATTTTAAAAAGGATTAATTTTGAGTTTTTTTCATCTTCCTTATAGCTTTGAGTCTTTTGAGTATAACCAATGAAGTTGAAAGTTCATTTTCCTTCAAACACAGAGCTAGAACTCATCATTTAACTTCTTTGTATTCTTTTAGGAGACTTCATAGAATATTGCAGAACTCAGTAAAGTTGTTCAAAATACATAGACAGGAAAAGCAAATCTTAAGGGAGAAATGCAGGTTGCAAATACAGAATTCAGCCACTACAGCACCCTTAGTAAAATTACACATGCTCTATATTATGAATTGTGATAAAACTGTGTGACAGAAGTGTGATTTAACCTTGTCTAAAAAGAAGAATCTTTGTACTAGTAACAGCCTTAGGAGAAAGTTATTAAATATGTTTTGCTACAACTCACCCCAGTATATTTTTCTTTCTTTCTTTCTTTCTTTCTTTCTTTCTTTCTTTCTTTCTTTCTTTCTTTCTTTCTTTCTTTCTTTCTTTCTTTCTTTCTTGGAAACATGACATGAAAATTTAAAAAAAAAAACTCTGATAGAACAGTACTAGGAAGCTCTGCTCTTTTCACCACAGCAACATACAGGAAAAATGAGCTGAATTTTGTAACAAAACACATGAGAGACAAACGAGAGTTTTTGTTGTTGTTTTGATTTTGTTCTTACTGTGGACAAATGGTACAGAGCAGAGGAGAATAGCTGGTTAGCTTCATTAATTTTTGGTCTGCAAAAGTAAACTTCTTAATCAAAGTAAATATAGGAAAGAAAATGCACAAGCAAGTCTTTCCCATAATTCTTTTGATATTGTATCATTTGTGATGACTTGCTCATTGTCTCTGTCTGTATTACATTTTTTTTAACATAATTCACTTTTTAAACAGATTCCTTGATTTCCTTGACATAATTGATACTGCCTTACTTTACATCATAGTGATTTTGTTCTGTGCCACCTCTTGAGGATGAGAAACCATTAACTGTCCTTTACTGCACATCAAATATTTTCCAACTTATAAGTTGGAAGGGCTTATATTTTCCAACTTACAAGTTGTGAGGGCTGGTCTTTCAAAGCATTTTAAACTACATGCACATATATTTGGTGTGGAAAACCAAACTAAACTTCATCAGAAGTAAAACCCTCCAACTGCATGTAGCTCAGGCAAAGAACTGCTGAGCTTGCCCTTTCCAAATTCCAATCTTCTCGCATTGCTCTGATTTTATTCTTAATGTATAAATAACCTTAGTATATTTAACTGTATCTCTGGACTTATTATTATTATTATTAGTTTTATTTTTTTGAGAGTGCATATCTTTTTCAATGTATATCTTTATGCATTGAATTTTAGTATTTTGCTGATGTAATCCTCTCAAAACTCACTCTGTTATTGTGTATTTAGAAGTAAAGCAATCCAAGTTTTGTTAATTATAAAATGGTTAATSGATATAAAATTAGTTGTGGATATAAAATTAGGCGATGTTGTAATTATATTTTCCATATTTGTTTGCAGATTGAATGATGGATTTCAGTTAAGCTTGAGACAGAGTATGAATAGTACATAAAAAAAATAAAAATAAAATGTCATAGGAAGATCAAAGAATCTATTAAAAAGTAAAATAGTGAAAAGCAGTTTGCAGTGACTCTGTACTTTTCCTGAAAGATTTGTCATTATTCCATACAGCTAAAGTGTGTACAGCCTAATAATAGTCTCATCAAGTTTCTTTTTCCCACTGAAGGACCCTGGCTAAACAAAACGTGTATTAACTCGTGGCAGACTCATATTGGCCCTTTTTGTTTCTCAAAAATCAGAGTGGTTAGAAACATAATTATGAAATAAGTCATAGTATATAAAACAAGACCTGTCACCAGTGTGAAGAATGTTGATCAATAAAATTTCTTTTATTACAGTGACATAATCTAGGAATGGAAAGTGAGGGAAGGCAAAAAGCTAAACAAAATAAAGCATGGTAAGACTACCAACCTAGAAACTCATTTTGAGCAGCCCATTATGAAAATATCCCCCATAGACTGGTTCTGTGTGGGATGACGATCACACTTAGTGCTTTGGGACTGCAAATTTCAAAAGAAATATATTCATGAATACTAATCCCAACTTGCTTGTGAAGATGAGTAGGCAAAACAAATTAATTAAATGAATATTAATATTAAAGTCATTCACCAGTAAGTATTTCAATATTTAGTAGAACAAATTTTAATGATTTTCAGTGAAACAAAGATAAAATTACTACTGCTTTTTCTCTCAATTTTCTGTGACCCAAAATGAACATGCTTTCTAAAGATGGAAAAGCTGGTGCAGTGGATGAAATTTGAGACTGCAGAGAGATGAAAGCAATATTCAGCTGTGCTGAATGCTGTCCTAGTTTGTACACTTTACTGTATAATGGCTATATTTCACTTAAAGGTAGCTAAATGAGAGTGAGCCCTTTCTCATGATGCAATCATAAACAATGTTTTTTTAAAATTTTTTATTTTTAAAAACCTTTGAGGTATGTTGACCTGATTCCCCCCCCAACCATACTGCTTTGCTTACTCCCCAGTGGTTCTCTTTTTCCTATTCTACCACAGAAATGTTCTTTTATTACTGTGTTTACTCACATATTTGCTACATGAGAGAAAGGTCAATASGATTATATATTTAGTTCTGTCTTCTCCTAGAGCTGTATGGGTCACCATGATAAACACCACTGTTCTTATTACTGAGCTTTGCTCCTTATGTACAAGGTTGAACCACAGGAAAATTTTTAGTAGGTGTGAGGTGGTTTCTAAGGCTGTTTACATTTCCAGACACAGTTTGCAAGACACAGTGTTTTAAATGAGGTATGAAATAATTCAATCACTCCATAGCTGTTATCACAGCTGTAGACTTTTTGATCATTATGTTTATACTATACTACCTGGATTTTTAGGGTGAGTGACACTTTTTAACAAGTGAAAGAAATTTCAAGGGATCATGGTTGTAAGTTACATATTCTATTGGCTAAAATTATTTGAGATTTAAGTCTTTTGCTCATGTGAACTAAAAAAAAAAAAATTTTGCTCCTCTTTTTTTTATATTAGGAGTGTTCTATAGCATTTTTTTCCTTTTTATTTTCTCTCTCCCCACTATGCCGAGACTATTAATTCTCCAAGAAAATGTTGTCTATTGCAGACTAAAGAGGGTTTTTTTTTTAAGTTTCTAGATGATTCTACTTAGAAAGACACAATGTCCCAAATCAAGGTCCTAGGAAGAGCAATGTTTTAAATAGCCTTCTATAGTGTGGAGGAATTGCTTGAAAAGGAGAGACTTTGACAAAAACTAGGACCTAACAGAAGTTTTGGCATTACAGAGGCTTACTTGGGGTGATACACGGTTGCCACTTCCAGGATGACCGGTTCACAGGGACCCTGCTCCCCCATGGTGCCATAGGCAGCACAACCTGCTCTCCTCGCAGATGCTGAGAGCAGTAACGGAGGGTGGAATGGAGTGAGGACACTGCGACCAGACTGTTGCACTCCCTGTGCCGTGTCACTGATAGGCTGTGCAGTAGCTACCCAATTGGAGATAATAAGTATGACTATAGTCATTCAAGCCCCACCCGAACGTAAAGAATAAAAAATGAACGAAGGAGGAAAAAGAGGAGAAGAGTTCATTATAACTCTTCAGTCAATTGACGGGATGAACGCCTTTCGTCCCGTCGGGGTGGAACACTGACTGAGGGGACTCAGAAGTGAGAGGGAAGGTTCCATCATAAACTCCTGGGCCAGCTGACAAGCTGAACCTCTTTCCTCCTCTCAGGTTGGGATGCCACCTATGGAGACTCCTTGAGACTGAGAGCCCTCTCCCATCTTCTGGGGTGAGTGATGATTGCATATTTGTACATCAGAGCTAGCTAAAAATCCCATGCTATAGCAGAGAATTTCCTGTATAGACATCTGAAATCTGCTTTGTAAATGCTGCATTTGAATAAGTCATTGTATTTGTGAACCCAACTACTTGTTTTGAAGGCAATTGGACCTAGAGTGGACAGAATCCAGAGTCAAGCTTATCATACTATCATACTATCATACTATCATACTATTTGGGAACTCCATTTGCTCCTAGAAAGGTGATTGGACCTACAGTTGACAGACTGTTCGTGAATTCGATACTGCCAAGGTCAGGTGTATAGATAACACAGTATTTAATATCTCCTTCTCCCCCTCCCACCCCGCCATGGCTTTCAAATAGCAACATATAGTGGTAGAAAAAAATGTGCTATAAGTAAGTTTCTGGAATATTTCTTGATGAAATTTAAAACTCTTGCACCATACTTTTTTTTTTTTTTTTTTTTTTTTTTTTGGCTCAGTTGTCATTATAGGTCAGGTCACGCTTAGCATTGGGAACTTGAATGTTTCACTGCCTGAAACTCCAAAAACCAAAACTATTAACTTTCTCAGCTTTCCAAGTTCTGAGATGCCTGGTAAGGAAGCAGCTAAAGACCTCACTCATTTTCAGTTAACCCAATGCACATGGCAAAAAGTGCAAATAATCACATGGTGAGTTTTCTATTCTATGTAATATGCCCAATTTTAGGGAAAAAATATTCTCAGCTCCTAAACAAATTCTATTTTCATTGTTATGTAAAAAAAATTCCTTTGAAAAAAAATATGAAAAACAAAATGAATGTAAATAAGTCTGATTGCTCTTTTAGTTCATGTTATTCCTACCAGCCGAAAGTCAGAATCCTAGAAACATCCACAAATACTAAGCAATCCTATATTTGTTGTTTCTTCACTGAAATGGAGACAGGAAGACAAAGTCCTGGGCTGTTGAACTAGTTCTTCCTTACTAATCCTACTACTCCTTCCCTAAAACATTTTCTGTTTGTTTTCCAGGCAGATTCTTCTTCATTCTTTTGAGTATAGAGCCAATGTCAAAATTTCCCGTCTGATTAGCCTRTCTGTGAAGGGAATTTCTCGGGTGTACCATAGTTAGGACAGTAGTTTATTTTTTGATGTGATTATAATGTAATCTCGAAACTGTAAAATTTTGTACTATTGCTAATATGTAACAAGGCAATGTAAAGAGAAATTTATATTATATTATATATATTTGGCTTGGATGCATATTCAATTTCTTTACTGAAACATTTTTTTCATTGCAGTGAAATCTTTTTCCAAAAACATTTTTGTCCTGAAAATTTACTATTTTTTTTTCTGAAGCAGTCCTTTCCAACTTAAAGCTATTTTGATTAATAGTTATCTGATGTATTGTTCATCAAAAATACTAAAGCAATATTAAAGCTGCAAATTCAAATACATCAGATTTTGGGAAATTTGAAACTATGTATGTATATTGTAATTCAATGCTCAAATAAAGTACCCATGAATTATTTACTCTATAATCTGTCCTCAGTCGTTTGATAAAATGGATATCCTCCGTACATTTTCTTGTCTTATCTCCTTATCAGAGATACCAGCCTGCTAGCAGCCTAACAGTAAGCAGGTAGTATGTCAGTCCAGATGTCAACTAGTTTTTTGATTTTTTTGTCCTGGATCTGCAAATAAGGTTATATTATTTTTATTTTTATCAAGAATATTAGCTAACTGATTTTGGATGCTTCAGAATGCTGGACTAGATTATTGGCCACAAAATCCACAGAACAACCAGGCAATTTTCCAATGTGGCATCTGTTTTCCCAAACTTGGCAGAGCCTGCAGTTCAAAATCTCTCTCTTCTATGTCTAAATACAAGTTTGTCAAGGTGAAATGTAAAAGCATTAATTACTACAACCTCTTTTTACCAGTCCAATCCAGTCCATATGAGATGATGCCTTTGGGAATAAATTAGTCTAGTCTCTTTACAGTACCCTGAGGTTAAATTGACTTTTAAATCAATAGACTAGACTCAAATGTGAGAACATAGGCACTGAAATAGCCTAAACTTGTGTTTCTCTTCACAGTCCATCTCCTAGACTGTGGACAAGGGGGCAATTTATGTCATTTTAGCAAAATRTATAAGCATGGGGAGCCAAAACATAATTTCTGTGCTACAGAAATGGATATATATGGAACCTATATATCTCTTGACATATTTTTAACTTAAACCTGTGCAATGGTAACAGCTTCCAACACAATTTAGGTTCAAAGTTTGTTAACTTAGTTGCACATGTGAACACAGAGTTTCATGAGAATTTTCCATGAGCAGAAAGCCTAGGTGCTGTACTTCACCACTTTATTACGTTACCATCTATTTTCAAGATGTTTGCTTCTTGATATCTAACACTTACCCTGGCATGAATGCAGTATGTGTCTTCACGACCCATCACATCACTTTTCATAAAGGACTTCAAAGTACTCAAAGTGTATATGAGCTCCTTACAACATATGACGTACTATCTTAGCAGCACCTGAGATTTGGCTATTAAATTCTCCAGATTATCTGTGGGATTGGCCAACTATTTGACTAAACAAGTAACTATTGCTAAATGGCATTTACTTCATGGAGATCATGGAGATCATGGAGATGCAGCCTGAATGCTTTTCTGAGACCTTGCAATCAGGTTTCTCCAACTGCTCTTGGAGAGCAGCAGAAAATAGCAGCTGTGGCAACCTGGTAGGTTGAACCTGGTAGGTTCAAAAGCTTGCCAGTACACAGCCTCTGCCAGACACACACACACACACACACACACACACACACACACACGCACGCACGCACAAAATGCTGACTTCGTCTGTGGCTTGAGCCCAGATAAGAGAGTGGAAAGAGAGAGGTAAGGAAAGAAGAGGAAATGCTATGAACTGTGGCCATGATCAAGAGAGCATCACTTTCACAACCTATGCAACTATAAGGATGGGCAAATGAAACAATATCCCAGAGTGGGTTGCTTTACTCTGATTAGTCTGATTTAGTTGCATTACTGATAATACTTGAAAGAAATATATATATTATTTGATTCTTTGTGAAATGAAGACATGGAATTTTTTTTTATGATTTATTCTTGGTCTTTCTCCCTGTGCTCCTGTGTATTTGCTTTTGTGGATTATCTGGCAATGGATAGCACTGATCTATTTTAGAAAATGGTAGATTTGGTCAAGCTGGACCCTTAAGCTCTGAGGAAGGATATGTGGGTGCAAGACAGAGCAGATACCATTCACACCTCAGTATAGCAGTTGCTAAGGACAACAAAGTGCTTAGGTGCGTGCTTAGTGCTGCTAGGTGTGCTGCTATTAGTTGATTTGACCTGTTTAGTTTCATAGCATTTGACCTATGTTAATCTCATATCATTTTAACAGCCACTTCAGTCAATAGCTTCAGTCAGTGAAGCATCCCATGTCTGAGAACCAAAGATTGAGGAAAAGTGCCACTGCTGTTCTTCCCAAGAAATCCTAAATTTATTGTGAGAGTTCTCCAGCCTGGAGTTAAAGACTCCTTTTTTATTACTGCCTGATAAAAAGCTTTCTCACAGAAGTTTGTTCTGGGTTGGGAAGGGACATCCAGTCAGAAGATACCCTATTGATGAGGCAGTCTGGATGCACATGAATGGGCTGCGTGCCCTGCTGACATATGGCTTATAAGAAAGCACACCATATGATAAAGAGAACAGAGTTATGAGACATTGTATTAAAGAGTAGTGGTGTGGCAGGTGGACAGTACTAATTTTGGTAGTTTGATAGCTGGTCATCTGCATTGTCTAAGAAAATTTGCTGCAGGCTATCTTGATGTCTGTGGAGGCTGTGGTAGGAATTTCAAATCCAGGGCAATGCTGAGGATGCAACAAGGGAGTTTACCTGCAGTCACCTTGAATATCAACATAATGCTTTTGTGAAATAGACTTTTTTAATTTTTATGCATAAAAACAAAAACTCTTCCTCTTTGATTTCCAAGTCAAAAACATAGAACAGGACTGAAATAGATTTTACGTTAGATTGATTTAAGTTCGCCTACTTGCCTGTACAAAGAAAAGACATAATGACATTTGTCATGCACTTAACACCTACAATGAGATAAGAAGTAGCGGACATATTGAATTGGTAGACTTAATCTATATAGAATAAAATAATTGCTCAAAACTGAAATTCTCTATTCCTAAATCTCAGTTTATCTGCTTTATAGGAGGTTTTTCGAACCCTTATGGTAAGTCACAACTTCAGCTTGAGTTTTAAAGAATCCTTATTCATTTTGGCATAAATTATGTAGTCTGCACTGGTTTATTTGACACTAGCTGAGGCCTCTTAAAAAAGTTTTGAATCACTGTTTTTAAATCATTTGTTACTTTGGCAGCTTATTTCAGGACTATTGTTCAACAGAGCAGAAAGTAGAACACAGGAGACAGAAGAAATAGTACAGAAAGTCTCATCATTTCAAAATCTATTTAATTGAATAACATTATAGAAAAAGGATAGGAAATAGAGAAGAGATGTCTAGAGAGAAAGAAAATGAAAAGCAAAATATTAAAATTAAAGAGTGTTCTGAGATGAGAGAATTGCAGGCTACCAAAAATCATTACTGAAGTAGGAGTGTTCAGGTTAGAGTAAAAGGGCAGTAGCTAAGCAAAGTATAAGCCATATGGCAATTTAGCAATTATGCAATTAATGAGCAATAAGAAAATAAGCACTTAGGCAAATAATTAGCAGTTAATCAGTCAGCCAATTAGGCAATAATATGCAATGTCTTATGGCTTTTACCTGTTCTATTAAAATTAGAAAGAACGAGCATTGGCTTCTGTTCACATGGTAAAAGTACTGAACCTTCAGTCCAATGTTCATTAGGTAATAGATAATAAAGAACGGACATTAGCCTAAGGTGTCTTTTAAGTCTGAGACTCATTTAAAGAAAATGAAAGTAAAAGAATGAGATTCTAACAACTAGTATAGCTTAGATGAGTTCTCTCAGTTTATAATTAACACACTGTTGGGATTAGGAAGTTGAAGTGTCAGAAACAATAAGATCTACGTCAAGGTTTTGTTTTGCACACATTGGGATACTCTACTAAAAAGCATGATAGAAACAAAAGAAGCCACACTACTGGAAGTCTCGAGTTTTCCAGGTAAGTGTGACTGCTGTTAAAAGGAATGCAATAGCAAGCATAAGAAGAGTAGTTTGCACATAACATGTGAGGGCTCTGAAAGCCCTTTCTGATATAAACGTTAAAGTTAGTGTTTAATGGCCTGGTATGTATCTGAAATATTTAAAAATATTTTATGTAAAAATCATTAGGCTAGCAATCTCATCAGTAGAGTTGTTACTATGAAATTATGTGGAGACAGAGCTTTGAAAAATACCACACCATGGAGTAGCTATTTACTCTTTATTTTTATTTTAAAAAAGTAATCTTTATTTTTATTTTTTTAAAAATAATATTTTTAAAATTTATAAAATATTTAATTTTAGGTTGTAAGTACCTAAACATATGTGAGATGAAAAATATTGGAGATTCAGCCTGTAAGAGCAAAAAAGTTAGGCTCACTCTGTGTAACATGAAACTGGGTAACATATCTATGAGTTGTCATTTAATGTCATTTAATGATAGTTTATTATGTTAACATAATAACATGTTAACATAATAAACTATCACACTGTTTGCTTAACCTTTTAGAGATATCCGCATTAAGTCACAAATCATTGCAGCCACTACAAGCCTAGTGCAAATTATATTTTAAAATAAACTGCCAATGAAAACAAATCCATCTCATGGATTTGTGTATTGGCTGTAACAGATRCACCAAATCACAGGATTTAGATAAAACTGAAAGTGATAACACAAAATAAATTATATTTTATTTACAAAGAAGTTAAACTCCTTGAATAATTGCTGCTTCTCTTGTGCATGAGCCAGCTAAGAGGAAAAAACCTACTGGAAAGGTTGAGTTAAAATAAAGTGTAACTTTACATTAAACATTACAACACAGAAGCAGAATTGCAGTCACTGTTCCACCAGGTAAGGCAACTTGACCAGGTGTGTACTTAGAAAGAAAAAGAAAGCCAAGGTCAAAGGAATGTCAAGTAATAATGTAATAACTATGCTTCTCAGATTTGTTCTGCTTGCTTCTGTTTCAAGGACATGACTACTAACCTTAATCTTATAATATTTAGTATTTCATTTTGTACATGGTGTATATTTGCATATACTTTGTAGCAGTGAATTCTTTGTCAAAACATGAATCCCACAACATCTTAAGGTCACAGAGGATTTTTCTCTCTTTCCAGCTACTGCTACCCAACTATTTATTTGGCTTTATAAAATCAAACCCTTAGCATAGCTAAGCTGCAATAAAGCTGCAATCTGTACTCTTTTTTTATTTTCTCCAAATTTGCACTAGGGATTTTCTGTTTCATAATTTTAAGCTCTGACATTACAAGGATAGGGGGAATTGAAAGAAATATTCTTGGGAAAAATACAGAAAAGTTGATTTCTAATACTTAAGCACTTACARCATACTAAGTGAGATAAACCCCAGACCTTTTGTTAATCAAGAAATAATCTGAGCTAACTGAAACAGAACAGCAGCACTCTAAGAATATGGTGTGAACAACTCCTTATGCTCAGGAAGCTATTGTAATAATTCTTTGAGGTATCAGGTGCCTTCCTCGAGTGTTCCTCAAGACATTTCTGAACCATTAGGRAGCTCAGAGCTCTGCATTGCCCAGCGCAAAACTCTGTGGTCCTCCCACTGCAGTCCACGCGAGCTGTGCAGAGTGCTGCTACCCTGGACAGGCACACTAGYTCAATTTGCACAAGCTGCAGACGTGCAGCAGCGCAGCATGACAGTCATGCTAATTAGCCTGATGTCCCAGCAGAGATAATTAGCTCCACACTGATATGACTCTGCTGTACTTATTGCCATTGCTACTTCGTTTGGCACCAGCTCAGATATCTCACCAGTTGTATACTTTATGACACAGAACATACTCCTAGTTTCTGTAGTCTCCAAGATTAACATCTACAATAATAACTGGGAAGCCCAGGCACAAGAATTGCGTAGAGAACTGCACTCAGAATTTATGACAAAAAGATAAGACCGTTTTCTCTCAAAGGTTTAATGACTTCTATGACTCATACTTAAGCCCAAATTTCAAGTCCATCYTGACAGCAGTTTAGTAAGGTAGATATGTTTGCATGTTTCATGGAACTAAGTCAGAAGGACCAATATAGTAATTCATAAGATAAGTGAAAAACAGAGGGTTATTTATTTTATGGATCAGTTAAGGGAATTAGAACTTGGTTTTGATAATGCACACAGAATATTACAGTGATATGCTAATATTTTTTGCAAACCATTATTTCTGTGTCAGCAGACCACTACGGTGTTGATGAGGATTTCATCATCTCATGATGTATGTCCATTTTATATCAGTTTCTTAAACCTTTTATATTTCCACTGCCTCTTAAAGGAATTTCTCACATTCTAGGTGGAAAAAGAAAAAGAGAAAAAAGAGTGAGTTTGTTCATTTTTTTAAAAATGACTTCCTTCAGTGAGCTGCAGCATCAAAATCATCACAACCATGAACACTTATCCAGTATTCTGTTTTGATCGAAAGGGGCAGAAAGRTGATACCTCGTTTTTCATTGTTTAAAACTTTCTTTATAAATACATAACGTTATTGCATTATGAATATGTTTTTTAGGCAATGGTTGACATTATCTGATATAGAGAATATTCTGTGATAAGCAAAGAAAGTCATTAGGAAATAAGGACCTCTCATGTCCAGAGAGGTAAGTAGCTAACAGGAGAGAGAAGTCTCTGAGGTGTTACATGTTCAGATAAACACCTTTCTAACTTCTGTGTTGCCCCTAACACTTAGCCAATCAATCCATTGTTTATTTTTTAGATTCCATTTAGACGCATACTCTGACATCATGTCAGTATATGATGTGCTAAGTCAGTGCTTGGCCTCTGGAACAGAACTGTCTCACACTACTGTCATCTGTAAAATCTGGTAGCACTTGCTCTATTTAGATTGTGAACACCTTTGAGAAAAGGTGTATTTCTACTTTACRTTTGTACAGTTGATAACCTTCATGAGCCTGGTTCAGAAGACAGACCTGTAGAGGCTACCAGAGTACACAAAAGCCATCTTGTTTGTTTTGACAGCAGTGTAAAAGTGAAATATTGATGTGTTTTCTCCTTCTCTTTAGGGAAGGTCCAAATTGTTTGTTTGTTTGTTCTTTTAACTTTTTATCCAGCAAAGAAAGGAAAAAATATAGAACAGATTTTTTTTTCAGAAAGCCCCAAAATACTTTAATTGAAATAATCTGATGCACTTAAATAAAACTTAATTGACAAGTTGACTTAAATAGTGAAATATCCCACTGTTATGGTGAGTAGTAGTAAATTATGTGTTTCTGTTAGATTTGGGCACTACTGGTGCCCATGTCAGAACTCTATGATTAGGAACAGCTTTTTCTGTGGATGAAAAAATACATATATTCTGTAAGAATTACACTTTCTCTAGTTTAGATACATGTCTATTTGATAGATTGGTAAGAATATTTCCAAATCTAATACAACTAAGTGTTCAGTAATATGAGCTCTGTGGATATCTGTAGCACTGAGGTGGGTATTAGGATGTATGCACATATATGCTGTATTGTCTACGTCAGTGATTGAAATTTTAATTCATCATTAAATCAAAAGTGTATGTGACACTGTTTAAAGACAGTGTTACTGCTTGCTTGTAGTTTCAAAGAGCTAGGCTGGATAAATTCTACACAAAGGAGATGAGGGCACAACTTTTGTCATTTTGTGTACAGGCAGAGTACAGCCATCTGTACATAAGGTGCATCCCAAAGGAGGTGACGCATCAGGTCACAGCAGTAGCAATGCCTCCTTGTCACTTCACAGTCAGCAGAGCTATCTCCCAGGACAGAGAAAAGTGGAATGTTTTGAGAACAGGATATTACTTCAACAGAGCAAGATAAGTGACCATCCACCAGTTCTTCTGTCAGACCACTGCCAGGACTAGGAGGAATGTGGTGCCAGGGCTGTCAGATTGTTACTGTCCCTTTCTAATTCTGTMGTTATGGTAGCTTTTATTGTGCTGTTCATTTCAGAAGGAAACATTGATGTCAAATAAATATTAAAGAAAATCCTTGTTACTGTGCAGAGCTTCRGTGTTTCAAAGTGTGTTTAAATCCTACTCTATTCAAAAGTGGAAACAGCTTTTATGTCAATAGAATTATTAAAATTAATCATCACTTCTCCACAGAACCTAATGACAAATATAGAATGCGATTATTCATATATGGTTGGAACAGCTCCCAACAGGATCCACTCCAGTGTGCAAAATGTTACCTCCTTGTTTGGTATTTTGGATGCTTTGCACATCAGGCAATTTAGTGTTCACCCTTCTACCGTGTGAAGACTGACAATAACTGTAGTGATGGTATAAAAGTTTATGCTCTCAGTAACTACTGAATCCCTTTATCTCATGTAAAAACATCTTAAATCATGCCCTACTTTCAAATTTTGAAGTTGTCACATAATGGCAAAATGCTTGGAAATTTGTTCAAAATGACATCCTTTTCTATCCCAAGATTTTCCAGAATCCCCTAAAAACTCTCCAATAGCTTGAATATTCTTTGACCTTTCCATAGATTTAATATGGCTTCAACAAAAAACACAAATATTCTTCTTATATGAAAACCTGATCRTAAATTATCTAGGAGGAAAGAAGCAAAAGTAATTTCTCTCTCTCTCTCCCTCCCTTTTTGACTTGTCTTTGAGGCTTCCTAGACAGGCTGTCTTTAAAATTTGAAAAACATTGTTCAATATGAATGACAGTGTATTGTAGGAAGTAGATGATAAATCAGATGAAGAAAATGGTTAGCTCTTAGTATGAAGTCCAATAATAAGTGTGCATATTACGAAATTTTCCATTCTCCATTCCAAACTTTCCAAACTCCATTCCAAGTGGTGGAGAATATGGGCCTTCCCAGCTGTTGGAATGGGCCTGCAGGTATGGGCCTGCTATATGGGCCTTCCCAGCTGTTGGAAAATAAAGGTTTTAGAATGCAAGTATAGATTTTATTGATCATTTCATCTTCCATGCTATTTATATGTTTCTTTTTCAGATGCAAAAAAGCTGTGGTGTGCACTTCCCCAATAAAAAATACGTAATGTTTTGATTTTTGACTCATGGAACATTGAGCAGCACTGATTGTCTCTTTCTACTGTGTGCTCACAATCATTACATGCATATAATCAAATTTCTGTAATGCAAACAACAGATAAAGACAACAGTTAATGTGTATATCGGTGTTCTATATTAAATTATTCATATAACTATACATATATATTTAYGAGAAATTCACATTACGTATTTTCCATGTCAGAATTTTTGCAAGAGATTAATGTTTTCATTTTCTGTAAAGGTGTATCAAAGTAATTATGTAGGATTTACAAGAAAGATTTATTGCTGGTCTAATAGGGGGAAAAAAAAAARCCCTTTTCTTTTTTGGCTTAGACTAATGTTAAATATTATCTATCTGTAAAAAAATCCCCTATATCCTTTAACTGACACATTGTTATTTGAAAATCTGAAAAGGTATATTAAAAAATGTATAAATGTGCCAGGCTTCATTTGTATACTGTGTACTTTTAATCATTATGCAATTCTGTTTTGCTGTTTAATGATTAATGAAAATATTTTGAATGCTTCAGAAAAATAATGCTGTAAAAATAGAACATGGTTAACTAATATTTATTCCTCATGCTTTACTGCATAATCAGTTAGGTAGATAAATAGAAGGTATACATATTTTTTTTTTCCGTTTAGCTATAACATTAGACATTACCTAAATTTAAAGTGTTTAAAGTGTTGATTTAGGGATCATTTTGTAGATCTCTCATTTGAGATCACTCTGTGTCGAACAAAATGTAAAATTATTAAAATAATACAGTGACGTGATTTTCAAAAAATGGGGATTTAAAAAAAATATTCTATTAAGCATCTAAGTTACATGAAAATTTATTTTCATTTGCTAAATATACTAATTAAATGCTATCAGTACTATACTAACACTAATACTTAATAGTTATTGCTATGTCATTAGAGACAAGCTGCTAGAAATGGACTCTCAGTGATGACAGGGCATCTTTTTAATTTTGTGTACCTTTCTTCTCTAATATCCTACACTGTCAGTCTGATATTCCACTGCTGCGACTGTAGTTAAGATAACATAAGACTACAAAAACTTTCTAGTCCAAAGAGCTCATTATCTAAGGTAAACACTTGCTCCAGGATTATCATTCTGATGAGCGAAAGCAGGGGAAGTTTTCCAGTCAGTATAGGAGAGAGGAAAATATACAGAATAAGGATTTTATGAAAATATGAAAACAGAAAGGCAATACCTTTTTTTTTTTTTTTTTTTTTTTTTTTTTTTTTTTTTTTTTTTTTTTTTTAACGTTCTGGAGTATATCACAGATGAAAGGCTAGTAAGAGAGAAAATTATGGTAAAGGTAGGAAGAAAAGACAAGACAGGGCACTGAGCTCAACTCAGGTCTGTGTGGGTACCTTGGACTTCTGAATATGGTATTTAATTCCTCAGCTTTCCAGCACTGATGCTTGGTAGGTTGAATGTACAGTACTCACCTGGAGTAAATGGCACTCAAAGATCACGAGGCTTTCCGAGGCTCTTTTAAGAACATTTGAGAGTAAATTGCATTCAGACACTAGAAATGTGTGTTAAGAGGATTTTTGAGGAGTTGATGTTTCATTTTGAAATTAATTCAGTTCAACGTGTGATGAATTAACAAGTGTCTAATCTGTGGAATAAAAATGTTTAGAGAAACTACCACTTACTTTATACACTAATTTATGGTGGAGAAAAGACTGCTAGATGCTTTAAACAGAAAAAATAAGCTTGAGATCTCTTCTAGAATTCTCTAGAATATTAATTACTAGTAGCAATGATTATATAAAACAATACAAGGGTTACAGTAAAAACAATACAAAATACAAAAACTGGCAAAGTCAGTTATTTTGTGACTGGTTTCATACTCAGGATAGACTAACTTTTACAGCATACAAGCACAAATGTTTTTTAAGCCACGATATACATGGTCAAAACATAACTCCGTAATACTTGCTAGTACATAGTTACCATTCTGCTCTGCTCACTTTTCCTAGCTTTCTTCATTTTCCTCTCCTCACATGAATTATATTTTTTCGGATTGCACAAAGGTTGTTTCGGATATGGCAATACAGGTATATTCAGGTACAACTGTATTTAACATTTTGGCYTAATTTTACAAAACCAGACTGCACCATATGATTAAATCTGATGTTACAACTGTTCTTTAAAAAATGTCATTAGCACCTCACAGTGATCAGAACATGAAATCTCTAATTATTTCAAATGCTAAGAGGAGGAGATGATTACAGGCCAATTAGTATGTTTGAATATTTTATGAGACATTCTGATGTAAAGTCTTTTACACATATATATGTAAGTATGTGCATATATATGTATATTTTTATATATGCTTAATATAAGTTCRAAGTTGGGAGATCAAGCACATAAAAGCTAGAAAATTGCAGAATTAATGTCATTCACATAACTGTAAATCAACTCCTCCATTGTGCGTTGTAAAGGAAGAGAAAGGAAATAATGTAATGTGGCCTTTGCTTGCTTCTGTTACAAACTTGTGTGTGATTATGTGCCATTTTCTATATACATTTATGTCATTAAAAATGAATCTACAGCTTGATGTAATACTGTCATTGTATTGTAAAACATTGTGTATTACTTTGCAAAACACATTGTATTTTATCATTATCATTTTATCAATAGCCAGAAGAGGTGCTGATGAGAAGAAGCAATTGATGGAACAATTAAGTGAAAATTAGATTCTGGGCATAAAAGAGAATGCAATCAGAACTCTTGAAAAACAATCAGTTACAACTGCCTTTCTGTACTAATTGGGATCTGCTCATTGGGTACATATTTTCCATACTTTTGTACAATTTATCCCTAGTTCATTTTCACAAACTTGTAGAGTACTCTACTGAGTGGCTTGTTTGCTTGCTTGGTTGTGTGGTTTTTGTCCTTTTTTTTTTTTTCTCTTCTTTCTTTGCACAGCTTAGATCTTAAAAGGACCTTGATAGGACTTTTGCATCAAAATGKTGGTAATTGATGGTAAATTATTCTAGCCAAAAAATTCATGTTCTCCAGGACACTGGAAGTCTACCGTCAGATGTGCTGTATGTTTTTCACAGGTATTGCAAACCAYGTCTATAAGCCCCTCCTTCTCCAATGAGACACACAGACATCCAGAGGATTGCCTCAGCCTTCTGAGTTCTCCATTTAGTTGCAAAAAAGGATTTTTCTCTTTTATCTTCTTTAAATAATTATTTAATTAGTTTACTCCCATACATCTAGTTCACACTAGGTAATTATAATGTTTCCTTTATGTACTCTCAACTACAAGGATCTTGCATTATTCACTGAGGTTATAATGATATCTTTCAAGGTCTCTGGAGATGTTTGTCGATCATCTTTTTTTTGTGCAAGGCAAGTTGTCTATTACCAGAACCAACAGGTGTGTGTTGAGACCAATTTGTGCATAAGATAGCTATCATATTCAGTCTCACACTCACAGAGATGCTGTAGAGGATGTCATGCTGTCCTGACTATAAGGTGGAAAGARAATGGTTTGAAATCAAGACATATTCAGATATTTCTCCCTTCCCTCTCAAACCTGTACTGCTAAACTTTCAGAAGTCCTACTTGTTTACTCTGTAGCTGTGTAAATACTCATACACATATACGCACATATGTRCATTGGCCCATATGCAGATTTAGGACAGCAAAGACTCTAGAGTAAAACTAGATATACTCTACCCTTTATATGCCTGTGCCTAGCACAGTGCTATTTGTCTCCAGCAGCAAACTGATTAAGCTRATCAAATGAGGTGGTCTGAAAGCTCCTGTTGGGCCATTAAGATGGATCATAGTTTGACAAATGATAAATAATATATAAGGGCCAACATGTTGATGTGTTACTTAATTACATTGTTAATGCATCTGTGATACAAGAATTTCAGAAAGGGAAAGGACAAACCTGAAAAAATAAAGTTTGTTATCCAGTTCCATAAGGCAACAATATCAAAGACTGTATAATAATCACTATATGATGCAAATAATTAATGGACTGCACATATAGAACATCAAAGATAATGGAAAATGATAATGGTAAGGATGGTAAGGTAATGGTAAGGTAAGGTAAGTATTTAACCAAATAAGAATTCAAAATTACTGAAATACTGAATGATTGTTACAGAGCTGCTCTCATAATCACTCACAGYCTGCTGAAACTCTGCTGAAAGGCTTGTATAAATTAACACATATAAAAATGAATGAAGACAATCAGAAATAAAAAGTGAGTGATGTAGTGTGGTATCAGCTAAGACAGGAACCCTGGGATGACTTTTGTGGTGACCTTGTTAGTATCTGAGACAGACATATCTTTACATAATCTTTAAGTTCTTAATTTTTTCAGTGTATCTTAGAGAAATGTATTTTGCCAACTAAGCTTCAAGAACTGGTCTTAATATCTGACCGGAGAAGCCAGATCACCACACAACTCTATTATAAATGAAATATGAATAGACATGATTAATAGGACTGTCAATTATATTCACTGTTCTTAAAAAGGAAACAGTAACTCATCATGAAGACTTCACTGCTACTAACCAGATTGGTAATATTATATTGAGTCTTTTGATAAACCTCTAGAATTAAGAGTGAGCTTTCCTCCATACACATGAAACTTGCCACATTCACAGTTCTCCTCGCTATACACCAGCAAATGTACACATTTGCACAATCAAATAGGTCATTTCATTTTTTTCCTCCCCCACGGGTTAATATTCTTAGATTCATTTGAACTTCAAATTCAAGTTCAAATTCTCCTAACGTCTATCAAATAGTCTCATTGATTTCCATCAACATAGTACACAAATATYAATATGCATACGGTAAAGCTATTGTATCTTATGTTAGTCCTACTTGTGAAAATCTATTTTCATTTTCATTGACAAAACTGTTTACCACACATAAAGAAGAATAAAATGTGTAGGTAATTTGTAACTGTTCATCTTATGATGAAAAACAATTTCTCACTAATTTTAAGCACTCTTTTCATAATATGTATTTTCTTATACCCGAAATTTTGTGTATCAACATCTTTGGAAAAGAGAAAAGCATATATAAATATTTTCATCTCAGATGGGGGTTAATTATATGTATTAAAAGTAATCCAAAGTTTTCAAACTTCTCAATCTAATTTTTAGCAGAATATATTGCCTAGAATCTGGATTTATAACAGAAATGATGACAGACTATTAATTACTGAGGCATTGTGCCTGCACTTATCTGCTTTCTGAAAGGAAATCTCACAGAATTTTACTTACCAGTAATTTGAGCTACTAATGTAAATTCATTGTAGATTATTAAAATAGATTTTAAAGTCCAGACTGTTCTAGCTTTCACTCAATGAGCTTATGAAAGACCTAGCATTTGGGCATTTATGTGATGAACGTAACTAATGATGTGTTTTCTGCAATATCCTATGTCACATACTGTGCCATTTAACTGTCCACTGGCATTGTATACAAAAGAATGAAATCCATTATAATAGACTAAAAGCAAAGCTTCAATGAAAATAGCCAACTCAAAGGTAAAATCGCCTTTTATTTCTTTTTCAGAAAATAAGAAAACATATAATTTGGGTGTAAAGTTAAAGGTGATGGAGTAATAAGAGCACACACAAATGTGACAAAAAGCAAAGAATAAATAAGTAATCTAGACAGATATAAGAAGACAACAATCTGGAAAGCTAGGTTAATTATAGGCAGTGAAAACAGCATTAAACAGATTWAAATACCAGATGATTATATATCTCATTAAAAAAACCCTAAAAAATAAAGGAAAAAAACATGAAAATTACACTGTGAACTGTGAAACTTTATTAACATACAAAACTATGGTTAAAGATTTCAAAATGTGGTAATGAGAGTATATACACAGTGTAGAAAACAATATATTAGACTGTATTAACATAGTGTAAGAATTAGATTCACATCTGTTAAAACTGATCTAACAAACCATCCTTTTTGTTTTTATCCACAGTTTCTTGTCTTTGCTGGCTTGAACTGTTTGCCTYAATAACTTGGCAACCAGCTTTCCCCAGAAGTACAAGCTACTTCTGGGGAAAGTACTTCCGGACCTCTGATGGATCACACTGTTCTTGCCAAAAGATCTACAGAGCTCACCATGTGAACACTACCTTGTCGTTAATTATGAGAGAGTAATTTTTGCAGTAAGGGTACTTCCTTTCGGACATGACTTCAGGTTGCTGTACTTTGTTTCTAAACCGTCAGTCACAAAAGAGTTGCCACTGATATTAACAGGAGATTAATTAGACTATGCATCTAATTAGGACTGACCTTTATTCCCCAAATCTACTTCACAGCAGCTTGAACTATCTGAAGACTTCCGGTGTAAGTTATTTGGAGCCTTAAGAATCCTAAGGGGCTTACCTCTCCCCTATAAAAGGGTTTGTCCATATTGTTAATTTGCCTTGCTCCACATTTCAGTCAAAGGTTGTGGTGTTCTGATCCASCACACTTTCACACACCGATTTCTTCCCTACCACAGAAACTAAGGGCAAAATTAACCTAGGCCCACTGTTCCAGGACCCATCTCACACAAGCAGTATGGATACTTACTGCCACAAACTCAAGTCCAACATTATTCCAGCAGGTGCTGGACTTTCAAAAACTGTCATCTCACACCCCATATCACATATAGGATCATTCTTTAAAATATAATTCTGGCTGATAAGTTCATAATTTCATAAATGAATTGTACATGAATACAAAAATTATCACCATGTCTCAAGGAAACAGTAGTTTCCTCAGATGAGAAAAGCTCCAGTCTCTTAATTGCCTTAAGGTCCCTTTGATGGATTCACTTTGATGGACTCCCTATAGCAGTTTCATGTGTATGTTAGAAGAGATGAAACAATGTTTGATGCAATTGGAATTTAACAGCTGTGCAACAAGTGGTCTGTGAGTCCAAGATTTTTAGAATCACAAATTGGTTGAGGCTAGGAGGCATCACTGGAAGTCACCTCCTCTCCTCTCCTCTCCTCTCCTCTCCTCTCCTCTCCTCTCCTCTCCTCTCCTCTCCTCTCC
>NW_020454483.1:2044376-2065436 GCF_003342845.1 Nothoprocta perdicaria
TTCGCTGTTTGGAAGGTGATCAGACCTAAAGTCAACACTCTGTTTGTGAATCTCGTACTACCAGAGTCAGGCCTATGGCTACCACAATATTAGATATTCCTACTGAGAGAAAAGTCCAGCTGTCCCCAGTCCCTCTAACTTCTGAGGATCAGCTGGAATCCAAAGCAATTCATCTTTTATCAAATTAGCCCCACCCTTCACACTGCAACAAGTAGTGCCAGCTTTGAATTCTTCTGTGGTTTCTTAGTATGGTTTCCTATTCTATAATTCTACTCATGATTTATGTATAAATAAATATTCATGGAACTGAAAAAGATTCTCTGAAACATGACTTCTGCAATGATTATTTCTTTATCTATAGTAGAAAAACAACAGAAAGAAATAGGCTGCCAACTAATCGCGTTAAACACAGAAGTTTCTCTGACTCAGCTACTGATTGCTTCTGCAGAGGTATTCTGTAACTAGTTTAAATCCACACTTTCTACAAATCCCATGTTTCCATATGCTAGGTCATGCTAGAAATAGCAAGCATGGAACCAAACCGTTGGAGATAATGACAAGACTGAAGTCAATGCATTGCAGTCTCAAGCTTTGATGTATTACAGTCTCAAGCTTATCAGAATACTCTGTGGCAAGTTTGTGTGTGTGCAAGAACAGAGTTCCAGTGCTATCATTATATGTCAGGCTGATTTCACTGTACTGTAGGCTTCACCTCAGGACTTTGTATGAGAAACAATGAAATAATACATTGTCAATGTTGTATGTCAGACAGAAAGATAAGATAAAGCATACCTCCCCACTCCTCCAAATCCCCAAACAATCCAGACAAACTAAACATTCAGCTAAAAAAGGCTTTGCTGCCACAAAAATGGATACTAGACGTTCCAAGCCCCAATTAATGTTAGAGACCTTGCAACTTTGGACACATGTCCATGGTTGATGGTAGCTAACATATTAGAATTCAAAATAAAGAAGATGCCTGAATTAAATCTAATTTTGACTTTAAGCAATCTGAGCTGGCATATTTTACTATTTTCTCCTAGACTTCTTAGAGCTTGAGCAAAAGGTTTTTTAGTTTATTTTTAGAGGCATATGGGATATAAAAGAATCCTGAATCCAAACATCAGGATTTTAAAAAAGCTTTTAAAAAAGATCATCCTGCTGCTATCACATGTTGAATTATATAAGCAGTAATATTTTTATTACTCGGAGTAACATCAAACAAGCAAAACTAAAATAGCATTCTCATGGAGCTTTTTAACATTTTACATTATATTCATAAACATAAGGAGATACTCTGCTGACATACTAAAAAATGTGCACACTCATCATGTTTATTTTCATCAGTTTCATGGTGTAGATTATTCCTTGYGACTTTCCTGCTGACATAGATTACCACTATCAAACTAATCTTAATTCCCTACCACTTCTTTTCTTTCTGTTACTCTCAAGGGTGCCCAGGGCTTAGGTGACCATTTCCAACAATTTTTTTCACATTTAAATGGACTTACTAAAAAAAAAGGTCTTGGCTAAGCTGTACTGCTTGCCATCTTCCCTCCTATTAGTGCATCTTTGATCCTTCAAAATTGAACTAGAATGTCATGCCATTTTCTTCTTTGTATCCACAAATTGCAAGCACCCTGAATAAAGACTGTCCTAAGTTCAGATACAAGCTGTTGCCTAGTATAAATAAGCTTAAAAATGGTGGCAAACACTGCAGAAAACAGATCACAGATGAATAGGTTTATATAGAATAGCTTTCAGCCAGAGGTGATGATTATTAAGTCTTGTCTAACAGAGGTGATGATTATTAAGTCTTGTCTAACAGTACAAATATGTTTTTTTGTACATGTGGCTATTGTATATGGCTATTATTTTGAAAATAAGCATTGCCAGCCTTTGAAGTGTTGTGTTAATCCAAATATGGTTAAATGTCATGAGAGAGCTGTGTCTTTAAAATCGTCTTTGTTATTTTTTCATTTTTAAAGGACATGACCTCAAGCTGCTTAAGTAGGTCTCATGGTGTTGTGTAACTATAGCAATTTGCTCCACTAGAGAATCTACACCTTGGTAATCAAGTGTCCCTGTCTTAATTGAAGCTTCTAAATGTTGAGACATTAGCTTAAAGTTCACTTTCATTTGTGCAAAGCTGGAAGCGATGTAATCGCATCTTGTAGGAGTAGGTCTTATTTCGATTAGTGTAAGAGTTTGAGAATAGATGTCAGGAATGTCTAAGAGATTTTCTCGTTCAGCAAACAGTGATTCGCAGACACTTACATGGTGTTTTAAAAAATAATAGATGCTTTAATTGTACAGATCTCTCTACAGTTACTTGATGTAATCAAAATGCTGCTTATCTGTTTGTGTGTAAACAAACGAATAGGAAGAATTGCTCTGACATATTTTATAAGAACTCTTAAAAATATATATATAGCTGAAATTACTCTTGTAACCAGAGAAGTACAATATTCTACACCCTGAACTTTTATGATTTCCAGCTTTCTTTTTAAAGCTACAGACATTTAGAAAATCTAAAAATTAAGATGGAGAGTGCAACTGAGCTGCTGTACAAATGTAATTTTCTATACGAACTTGTACCTTTAGAGCAATATCTGTGATCCTCAAATTACAGAATGAGATTTAATATAAATACTCCTGTCGATGCTTCAGTGATTGGAAAATATCATGGATTCTAGAAAAGGCAAATTAGACACTCCCTAAACAAACTTTTTAAGCCCTTGTCTATTTCAACCTCCTCTGGTCTCTTATTTTACAAATGGGTCACCTTRATGAGAATACTTTGCATTTATGTCCATTATAATTAGGCTAGATTTTATTAAGCTTCTTTTTGGTAGATGAGTATGTGCTTTTCTGATAAATGCAAGGTCACTGCAGTGAAGTGTATTGAAGTACTGATTGACTGATGGTTTTACAGMTGAGGTTCACACCCGTGGATAAAAACTACTGAAGGGTACAATCTACAACAAAAATGTTGGTCTTGCTGGTTCATTTTATTAGGTATTTATGTTTAGCTTTAGATAGTGTCTATTTTTGTATCTATATTTGTTTGTGAATTTGTCAGATTTATTTCTCTAAAAGAGAAGCTGCTAATTTCCATTAGCAATGGGACAAGCCATTCATCATGGGACTTCACCAGGCAGAAAGTCCACAGGTCTCTTTGTCAGGTGTTCAGTCTTAAAAGTCCTGACTTCCTACAAGTCTTGATGTGCAGTAAGTCCATAGCCAGTCACAGAGCATAACAGCTAATGCACTTTGATGATAAACTACATTGAGTTTTCTTCTTCCAAAAAAAAATCTAAATTTTATCTTTTTCATATCAAGGTTGGAGTACATGATATGAGCAATAATGTCTCGCTTGACTGAAACCCACCATTAGTTCTACACTGTAGTTCTCTTGGCTTGGTTTTGGTAACTGTTGTGGTTTAAAGAACATTGGTGGAAATGATGGAAAAAAAAAACAATGAATAGAAATTTAAATAATGCAATAGACTGGGAACAACAAATGCTGTTTTGTGTTCTTTCCTTATCCATCACTTGTTGGTTTTTATTGCAGTCAAAAGCATGCTAATAGAGATCATCTCGTAGCTTCAGTGTAATTGGTCTTTCAAAAAGCTTTCAAAAATTTTCATCAATGGCTCATTTAGAAATACAAGGTACTTTTTAGTCCCGTTTAGGCCACAGAACAAATGGCCAAATAAATAAAATAAATAAATAAGATACTCTTTGATGCTATGCCACTATGCCTCAAACTAAAGGCATTGTAAGAGTGAAGCATTCATTGTTCCAGCCCAGCTTGGTGAGGTGAGGCTGAGTTGGGTAATATCTCAAAGGACTTCCAGGTCAGCAAATCCACCCTATTACCTCCCCTGTCTTCAAGGGACATAAATTGCAAGTACCTACATCACAACTCTGTCTCTGAAGCATTTCTTGACCCGACTGCAAAATATTACTCCGCTGCGTATGGAGCTGTCGCTGCGGCTGGCTCCAGAATATATCAAGCTCCAGGGAAGACCCTTTCCTGCCTCTGGCAAAGGGATATCGTGGCACTTGCACAGCTGTCATCTCCTGGCCCCTCTGCACAGCCTACATGTCATCTGCTGCTAGTAAACATTGCCAGTTTTTAATCTTTTGCTGCCATTTGACTATCTGTCTTAGTTGCACTGCCATTAATTAACTCTGCCACTTTTCACCTCACTGTTGCCATTTGATTAACTTTTCCATTGCTGCCTTTTAGGTTTTGGCCTGTTTTTAATTCATTGTTGCCATTTCATTAACTCACTCTGCCATTTAATTTAACTTTTGTCTTCGATTTACTCACTGTTGCCAGTTGATTTAACCTTGTCTTACCAGGCAGCCTGACCTTATCTTCTAGCTCCTCCCCTAGTCCTTACCTATTACTTCAGCCAAACCTCTCATTGTTTCCCTCTGACAGGCTCCATCAGCTCTTTTATCACATTACCTCCTGTTTTCTGAGTTTTCCAGATAAGCGTAGAGGATGTTCTTGAGGCACTAAGGACCTAAACTTGCAAACTTGTAAAAATGAATTGTAAACTAACTCATGTGCTGCATATCAGATAATAACAGAAATTTACATTGTGAACATTGCTTTTAGTTTATCTTGCACTAGCTTTTAATTTGCAGCTGCTCTGTGCAGACCCCTCCTTTTCCAAAGGCAGTGAAGTCATTAGAGCTAGAATTATGTCTCTAAAGCATCATGAACATATATTCTATTTGCTAGGCAACTTAAATAATGCAAACTGAAGATATAGGAGAATTTTGAATATTTTAGCAAATGCCTAAAATCCTCAAACTTCAATTGAATATGCCTTTCAGATTTTAGTAGATAAAATTTAAAAAGTATTGCTCTATTTTAACAACTTGGCAAAAATACACTTCCTAGGAGTTTAAGATTATTTTTAAATGAAAATCCTGTTTTTGCTGTTGTTATTTTTGTTGGCCTGCCCTCATACCTCCCCCCCCCTTTTTTTTTTTTTTAAAGACTTTTCCTTCTTTGTTGTCTACCCAGTGATKCAGACTGCCCTTAGAATCTGTCTGCTCTAGTCTAATGCATAGGCAATGGGAAAAATTGAAAAATAATTTTTACATTAGAGAGGGACTAAATTCTATCACTGATTCTTCAAGAAAGATTGTCCTTACAGGAACTAGCACTACTTTTTAGAAGATGAAGGCAGGTCAGTGACAATTATGGACAGCATATGACTGATTATACAATTCTCTATTAATCTTCTGTAGTGATTTTGAATCATTCTGGAATTTCAGAGATGACTGTGAAGAATGAGAAATATTGGGATCCTGTTAAAAATAATCTTTGTTATTTATTTGTTAACATAAACTCGCTTAGCTTACTTCCCTTAAGTTTCTGTGTTTATTACTGAGGATTATGCCTTGATCAATACCATTTTGGAGAGACGTGTATAAGTCTTAAAACCTATGGCTTTCACAAACCTATTTTCTCATTTTCTCTTTTTTTTTCACATTTGGATTTTTTTCCTTAACTCACAGATAAAAGTTTAGTGAATACAAAAATTATTTTCCCTGCACTGTTAGCTATCATCACTCAAGGAGATGGAGGTTAAGGAGTCCAGTCCATCCCCTCCATGCATTCACTTAGATAAAACTGCCTCAACGACCTGTGGATGTATATCAGATACTCCTATGGTCAGAGCAAGGGGTTTATTGTCCTATTTTTCCACGCTGATTAGGTGCCAGGCTGCTTGAACAACCTAAATAGCACAATTTGCTACCTCTTGTACTCTCTTTTCCCCTTTTTCCCTTCCAATTTATTCCTTCTTAGCATCATCATCTGCTCCCAAATGAACAGCTCACCCCTGTTTACTCTCTTTTTACACTGTTATTCAGTGACATGGTTGCCCCAGTAATTACTACCTTGGGCCAGCAATTCTGTGTTGCTATCACCCCCTTTGTTATCTGTAATATTTCCCACTGCTGCCATTTCTCGTGCTGCTGCCTTGTTAGTGCAGTCACCGGTCAAGGCTGGCCAGCTGCTGCACATGCGTTGCTCCCCTTTCTGTAATGCTTGTAATTCCTCATGTTGTTATCTTGCTAGTGTAGCTTCAAGACTTCTGCACTCATTGCCTAACATTTCCCCTCTTATTATGAGATAACATGAGAAGGAGCTATGTTGCCCCTCCTTGCTGCCCCAGCGCGTCCATGTGCCTCCTGTTGACCTGCTCTGTGGGCTGCACACATGGGAGCAGAGCCAGACTCTAGTGGGCATTGCCTGCAGTGCTGCGATTCAGGTAGCTGCAGTGTGACTTATTTCCTTTGCCGGCTCTGCCATGATCCATATGGCAGACAAAATTAGTAATGCTGCCATGAGATTAATAGTCTAGCACTGCCACAAGGGTAATAGTCCATGTAGAAAAGCCAAGCTCTTTAGGTTTGCTAGGACACTCTTCACTTCTTCAGCCACCTAGGTATGCAACACTAGCAGCTGTCACTGTCCCTTCACTGATGCACGAGAGCACTTGAAATCAAGAGTCTTTGCAATGGAACTGGTCAAAAAAACCTTTGTGTCCAATCACCAAGACTCTGAGTCCATCCATCTGCCTGTTTGTCTCTCTCTCCTTTCTCCTGAGCCTGGCCTATTAGAGATATTTAATATATTCATTGTAAGGGAAAGTTTGAGGGAGCCTATAGCTCTACTTGAGGCAGATAAGTATCTTGAGCCTTTGTCTTTGGCATACTTCAAGAGTACCCTTCACTGTGAAACTGATTAGGCTGGGATGAGATTCACACCTTCTCCTCCCACTTCTTCCCAAATGTAAACAAATCTTCCTCGATTTTCTTTTCTGGAAAGCAGAGCTGRTGTTTTCTAGCCAGCATTTTTGCAGCAGCAGAAGTGGATGAGGGCATTCATCCCCTTGCAATATTTAGTGCTCAGCCAGGCAACAATTTGAATATGTAATCATCTAAAACCCAGCTGCATAGTTTTAATGTAGGAAGAAGGTAAAGTAGCAATGTGGTAGTTCACTTTATGCCTTGGAATTGTTGTCCTACTTTGGTAATTTTTTCTGTTTTAGATATTTTATTTCAAGTAGAATAAATAAATTAAAAAAAAAATGCTGCTTGGGTTAAAAGTACTATATCATCAGTGGAATATGTAGACTAAAACAATATGGTAGCCACATCAAGGCCRAAACTGAAGTTGCATTAGAATACTAATAAATTATGTGTGTATGGTATAATCAGCTTATTGGTACATTGTGCTCATATGGTAGATTCAATTCAGCCCAAAACTGGACACAGTACTCCAGATGTGGCCTTACCAGGGCTGTGTAGAGGGGGACGATCACCTCCCTTGACCTACTGGAGATGCTCTTCTTAATGAACCGCAGTATCCCGTTGGTCTTCTTGGCCACCAGGGCCCACTGCTACCTCATGATCATCTTGTCATCTACCATGACGTCAAGGTCTCTCTCTGCAGGGCTGCTCTCCAGCAGGTCAACCCCTAATCTCTACTGAGGTCCTTTACAGGATGCCTGTCACCATTTTGAGTTTAAAGTGACAAGGAGAAAATTTACAGAGTTTTAAAATTAATGTGTTTAAAAGAAATAAGCAAGTTCAGAGACGGCAAATTGTTTTTGATTAAGCAAAATGTTACTATTATTACATCTTAGTACACTTTTTTTCCTTAGCCAACTCTATCTATCCCTTTCCAGTCCGAATTTGGACAAGCAGTTTTAAARTGGTGCTGACTTTTGATTCAGACTTATGTCTTCTGATTGTCACCGAAAACCGGGAATAAACCTCTTAACACCAATGTAGTATTAAGAAGCAGGCATTCACTTTATTGCAGYGCTGGATGCACGGGGGATAGCTCCACCTATCGTGCATGCCCTAGGGGGTGCTTGCTAAAACTTTTATTTCTCTATTATCTACATATGCATTAAATTCTAGGAAATGATCAYACATATTCATTCCATTTCTTGGAACTAATTACAATATACCCCACCCTCACACGCATGCRCCCTCTGTCCCTTTGGTGGTCTCTGGTGGTCTTTTTGAGACCCCCTGGTGGTCGTCTTCCCGGAAGTCACTTCCATTCATTTTGACTCAGTAGGCCCTGTTTTGGTTCTACTGTCCTGCTTCAGCCAGTTCCACAAAGATACGGTGGTCCTTATCTTCTTCTTCTACCGGTGTTTGCTCCTTTTGTCTGTATTYTCTCATAATATACCAGCAACAACAGTGAAAATATGGCCTTGGGTGCATCTTCTTCTGGGGTTTCTCATAACATGATGACAACTGTGAATATAAGCTTTTTCAAAGGGTAAGCTACTTCTTAAAGTATGGCATGCTTTTTGAAATTGAAATGTAGAAAAATCTTTGAGATTCTTTTTTTTTAAAAACAAATGAACTTGAATGCTGATGCCACACCATAGTGGGTAAGGCCTGCAAAACCAAAAGAGTAGAGGGTTTAAGCATCTCTTGCTTCGTATTTTTGAAACTTTGACCCCTGTGGCTCTAGATCCTAGGCAACACAGGCGTGGACCCAAGTGCTGGTCCATCTCACAGAGGCCCAAGTGCTGGCACTGTCAATGCAAAGGCTGATTGCTCTGTCTAGGAAAGCAGGAAGAGACACTTCATTTTAGATGTTGCTGGTAGATTCAAGAGGCACTTTTATGAAAAATKATGACCTTTATAGAGGACTTCTGCTGACTCTGTTTCAGGGACAAGCTTCATATCTTTAGGCCAGTTCAGTGATTCAGTACCCTAGAAGCAGTAATAGGTTTAATCTTCACAGAGGACACTCATGCAGCCTGAGGTCACTGTGAAATATTTCCCTTGGTGTGACCATAGCYTAGAAACAGCCACAGTTTTAACTACAAATCACAGGAATGCCATACATAAGCCACTTGTGAAGCTGATTCCAACTTTCCAGCTGTGGTCCCTGCACCCCCTCATCTACCATTGCAGGCTTAAACTGTTTCTCTTTAAAGTCAGTGATGATTCTTATAAATAAACAGGCTCTTGTGTACTTTATTTCATCAATCTATACAAATCAAATCTGGGGTGGAGGGAGGGAAAGGAGGCCATTGTAGCAGTAGAATTTCCACTGATAAATTAGAACAAAAAAGATGACATTCACAAAGCCCTACTTGAATCTACTCACATTTATTATAGTGACTGCTCAGTGTCCTGGACTTGTCTTTTAATATTGAGTGGATTTATTGAAAATAGTTTCCAATATCCAGCTGAGAAGAATCCCTATTTTTAGTAAAATCTGTAAGGACCTCTGTGAAATGATTTGGGATGAGAAGCCACTTGACCATCCTATCACAGTGTTGAGACGAATGTGCAGCTACTGCTATTCTAATATCCTGTATTGTGCAGTCACCTACTATTGAGAGGTTCAGATGTATTCCAATGCTGAATTTGTATTTATCTGCTAAAAATAATGATCTAATCCCAAGATATATTGCAGAGAGGACCTCTCTGAAAAATGCATGAATTTASATTTACTAAAGAACACTTCCTAGGAACACAATTACGAGCATGTGAAAAGACAAAAGAATCATAGATAACTTGTACTAGGTTCTTAGGATTTTTATTTGTTTTGGCTGAATTTGAGGACCTGTGGTCTTGGACAACAGTGTTGTTTTGGAGAGCAAAAACTATATCAATAATATTGTTTGGCTTTGTACAGACATTCCTGCTAAGGTTAAATTTATGCTTCAGGGAACACATTGTATATCTCTTATGACCTAGTCTGTGCTTACACAGATAAGAGCTAGAAGTGGAACAAGCAGATACATAATCAAAGGTAATCTGGCAATTTTTAGAATGAGCTTTTATGATGTAGCTTAAAAGGGACAAAATCATTTCTCTGTTCATATGATGAGTCAGAGCTTTTTAATGTTGCATAAACATGCTAGCAAGATGGATTTGTTCTTATTCTCATTGAGATGAATAATCAACTCCACATTATGTTTGAATGTGAATTTTGGTAGAGCTCCTAGGCTTCACAACAGTTCATGGTTTCTGTATTCTTGAAAAATCAAATAATATAATTGTATGTGTTCAGCAAATTCTAAGAGTGAGGCCTGATATTTGTCTAATATTTACTGAGCAGTATTTAGAGTTCAGTATTTAGATCAGGTGGGCTCATTGACTTTGTGTAATCCAAATGCCTTTAAAAAAATAAACAGCAAAAATGCAGCAGATTTAGCTAGTTGTATTTTTATTTAGTTGATGCAAATGAAAACAATCCAATAGCTTTATTATTGTTTTGCAAAATTATACTTAGATCTTGTTTGTATTTTGATTTCTCTGTAATTAGATCATGATCAAATAATTGAATTTAAGCATATTTTTAATCTCAGCTCCCAGTGAACACTACCACTGGGGCAGAAAATGAACTATGAAGTCTATCATGTTGGTGAGAAAAGGTTCCCTTCTGAGACAGCAGAAGAGCTGGTGGCCACTCAGTCTCAGAGAGAATGAGACTGAAGCTGGAATTTACAGTAAAATACAATGATATCACACAATAACACACAAATGTGGGTCATAAATAAATAAAGTAAAACTATCATAACCTCAGTCTGTAAAGRATCTGATATTTTATCATTACTGGAGAGGTGACAGGCTCTGGTGCATCCTTTTGGCACATGATRTCTATTTCCCAAGATGGAGTGGGATGGATTTATCAGGCAGCTTTTGTCTGAGTGTCCATTGCCCAGCCTCGGAGCTGCAGCTTGYGTTGTGACCACTGCAAATAGTCACAAGTGCAAATGCATGATATTTGCAACTATTGAAATACTTAATTTCAGTATCTCAGATACCTGAAAATAAATATGACATTTGATTAAGCACATATTAAAGTTATGATTGAGAAACTTCTCATAAATAGCATTTTTATTTCTATGATTTTTAATTTCCTATTGAGGGAGCATATTTAATTTCCTATTTAGCTAGCATGTTTGACACTAGCTACTTGTGATTACTGCATGATTCTACTTCTGTCTGCTTGTGGGCATGAAATCCTGCTTTCTAGCCTAACGATCAAAATTTCAAAGCTGTGTGGCATTACCCAGCGCCACTCTTGACCTGTGCCTTGTTTAAAAAGCACAGACAAAAGATACAATCTAATTTCTGTGATCTGCAATAAGCAAGAGACACCGAAGGGCAAGTATATTACTGATGAAAACATCTTAATTAAGGACAATTGTGAAAATGTAGTGGGAAAGATAATGATTTCCCCAGTACAGTCTCAGGAATTATARTACACTGACTAGGGAAATGCCGCTCAGTTATTGACGAGATATAGAAACTGTCTTCATAAGGGTCTTACCTTGTATTGTTCCTTGCCTTCCACAAAATCTTGTGAAGTCTGCCTTTTTTTTTAGCACTGCCACCAATAATTCAGACAGGTGGCAGACATTCTGGGCTGCTTTATCATCAGACACAAATTTGACTTCTAGAAATATTTTTTGAAGAATGAACATAACTTCCATACTCACACAAGTTTCAAACTGCATTTTTTCCCTAGATTAAGAGCTGTTCTTTGTATACTATTTTAACTCCTTTTCTTTTTCCCTTGCATTAGGGAAAAGAAAGGTAAATACTCTCTTCATTACACAATACAGATATACATAGTTTATAGGAATATTTTATTTTTCAGATATTTGCAGTTTAGCATTTGCATATTTTTCTGTGTATTTCATTTCAGATTTTGTTTTTCCTATTATTCTTCATCCATCTTTATCTTCCCCATAAGCTTGTCATATTTTGATTGATTTTCTGTTTAACGGCACAACACATCTCTCTATTTTTATAGCTTCTGTGTCTTCTTGTAACATTTGTGTAGTTCTCTGGAAGGCTTTGCTATTGTCCTTAAACTAAAATGCTACACTACACTGAATTAACATGTTTTTTTTTGCCCACAATTTATGTGATATTTGGTGTTTAATGTTCAGTGAGTTTTGTATTTATTTTGTGTCCAGAAGGATCCTTGTGCTTCATGATGAAGGATGAAATAGGCATCCCAAAACACTATAACACTATAAATATAACTATGACTGAAAATAAAAGCTCTTCTGTATAATCCAGAATATTAACAAGCTTTCTGTTGCATGATCATTGTTCAGGACAAATTCATAAGTACATACTTAAATCCATTTCTGCATAGCATTTAACTGAATTCTCTTTTTTTTTTTTTTTTTAAGAAGGAATTCAAATTCCATTGTCATCATGGAAATTCAATATTCAGTATTTTTTAAAATCACTCAGCTTCTCTACTGCAGATTCGTCTACTCTGCTCTTCTACTTTGGCTATCAAACTAAAAGCTTAGCAGTATTTTAATTTACATTCATTATTACTGAATCTAAACTTTATAATCTGTCACACTTTCTTTTTCACCTAATCACAGAAATTTTACAAAGTAGCACTGGTTCTTAGATACGGAGCTTGAAATATTYTACTAACAGATAACTATTGGCTCCTTACCAGAAGACATGCTGATGTGCAAAGTTTGTTCCCTCAGAGAGGGAACAATTTATTTCTAGATGCATTTTTACTTGTTACAGTTTCATACAGATTTTCCTGTATAATGTTGCATACATAATTTAGGGTAGACGCTCATAGTTATTGTTTATTTAAGTTTAGGAAAGTTAATAAGCAATATTTTATTTTATATTTTTATTCTGTCTTGTGTATTAATCTCCTCTTGTGTTTACTTATTCAAAGCAGTCTTTAGAGGTGTTAGCATAAAATCAGATAATCTCATAGACATTTGATATAACATTATTAATTCATATCATRTTGTCAGAATGCCTTTATTTCTGATTTAGTAATCTTTTGCTTTGGTCAATTCCTTTGGGAACAAGGCATTTTTGAGTTACAGGACTAACTTAGAAAACAAAAACATTTGATGTCCTGACTTTCTCAGTCTTGCAGAGTCTGAACCCAGCAATGTTATATATAACACACACACACTATTCAGAAGAGATTCTTTTACACTAAACTTGCATGCAGAAGAAGGTAGAGGCTCTTTGGCATATTCTTACACTTTTATTTATTTGCAGTATCAGTATGTTTAAATTGCTGATTTAAACATGTTTTAAAACCAGAATATATATATTCGTTTTATTAAAACATCCTTTTTCAAATACTTTGTTTTAACAGTCAAAGCAATCATTATCTTTATATTAAAGAAATTAAGATAAAATGACATGTTACACAGCTTCTTGCTAAGTACACATGCATTGGCAATCAATGATTCAATTTACTAATAACCAGTTCTGAAATTTAACCGTAATCTGGATTAGACTGGTAGATATGAGCAGTGAGAATCTCAGCCTTTAATTAGTTTAAAGCACTTCACTCATTTGCAAAGAGCCGTGTTGATTTACATCTCTTGAGCATCTGGTCCTCCTTTTGGTACAAATCACTGGAGAGGCTCACTCCTATTTATATATAATTAAGATCTTTCCTCACCATAATAACTTGTTCTCTTGTATTCCCTCTTGTCACACTCAGACTGTGGATCTGAAGCAAGAGCAGACTTCCACCAAAAGGGGAGGTCTCACCCTACCCCTCCGCGACTTACTCCTAGTGCTTCCCTTGTGCTCGTACACTTGTGGTCATGCAGATTTGCTTGTTTGTTGGTTCTGAAGGACAGAAGCATCTATTCCAGCTCAGCTCTCTACATGGCCACACACGAGCCTGTACTGATGCAGGAAAGGTGAAGAAGCAGGAGGAACAATAGTCACTCTTTCTTCATTAGCCCATATGATTGTCACATTGCAGTGCCAATGGAAGTGGCATCTTGAGTACTGTGGACTAAGTGGATAAAATACGAGTTCATTGAATTAGGGCAGTGAGAGTCTTTTTAATCAAGTAGTAAACCAACAAATATGCATTTGAATTTTTAGCACCTGAAATTAACTTGATGATGGCTTGCTTGTATAATAATTCGTGAGAATTTGTCTCTCAGAATGAACTTGAAGCCATATTCCACTATTTTAGTATGTAGCTTCAAAACCACACAGAATCACAGAAGAAGGTGGATAGGACCTCTATCAATCATCTAGTCCAAGCTCTAGTCCAAGATCTTGGAGACTAGGGACTTCTAGAACAGGTTGCATAGGATGCTGTCCAGACAGCTTTTCAATGTCTCTATGGAGAGCGACTATACAGGCTCTCTGGGCAACCCATGCCAATGCAGTCACCCTCACAATAAAAATATTTTTTCTTGTATTTAGACAGAACTTCCCATTTTTATGTTTGTCCTCATTGCCTCTCATCCTTTTTGATGAGGTTTGTCCTCATTGCCTTTACATCCTTTTACATCTACCAACAAGTCTGGCCCCATCTTCTTCACTCTTCCCCTTTTTCTATACACACTGCTAAGTTCTCCTGTCAGGCTTCACCTTACTTCAGTTTCACTCATGTTACTCTGCCCATTAATCCTCAACTAGAAGCTCTCAGTCAGTCCTCTGTCCACTCCTAGGCATAGGTTCATCCTTTCCTGATGCTCTGTCATATAAAAGTTAGCTTCCTCTCTTCCTCTTCTTGGCATGCTCTTCCTAAAGAGCCTAACTCTGATTTCATTTCTGATTAGCGTATAATGCAGGTTGTGTCTTTCATTAGTGCATCCCACAATAATGCTGAATTCTCATCTTTCATCCTTTCTGGGATATTTCTTCTATATAATATATATGCAACAGAATCTCTGCTATCAAAGCATAGATCTGTAGACAATGTACAAACAAGGAAGAAGAAAACATGATGCTTCAGTAAGAAAAGATGTTCCTTCTGCTGGAGCTTGAAAATTATTCTAACYGCAAAAGCCAGAAAATAGTACAAACAACACAAGCACAGTGAAAGTAAATATCAGCTACAATACTTTTGTATAAAATAAAATAATTTTCCATCTTAGAGCTTTCCATCTCTTCAGGCAAAATGCTACAGAAAAAAAATCTATAGTTATAAAATAAAAAAGTATAAACTCTGTAGTTAGCATGCAGCACAGATTTCCACAGAGAAAAACATATGTGCACAGCCACTCTATTGAAAGAGGTTAGCACTGAATTATAAAAGGCTATTTTATACAGATGTTCTCTGTGCCCTAACAGGCTCTAATTGCCCTGACCAAACTGTCTTTCTGACAAAATATTATGATATTATGATATTCTTCTGCAACATCTCTCCCCTTATCTTTATTTTTAACAATAAATACTCTTAAAATATAWAAAAAAAAAATTACTTGCAGGGGCAGTAGTGTGGTCGATGAATTTATGTGCTAGGGTGCTCCTTGAGATACACTGCTAATTCAGAATATGACAACTAACTGATATAGACAAATTATATTGTACCTCCCAGAGCAAGCTTAGATTCATTGGTCCTATGGGTGGAGATATTTTACTCCCTTTTTTTCTCAAAGATGTTTGAAGAGTCATTGTGTTCAACTAGGGATGCTGCTGGCRGGTGTGGAGTGGCCAGGGCAGGGCAGAGCCACGGTGGGAGCAGAGAGCTTGTCACTGACTTGCTGCGGTGAGGATAGGATTGTAGTATGGGAATATCAGGCTTGGTGCAGCCACGGAAGGATCTTTGGCCACAGGCCTCTGGACTTTGCTGATCTCTGCAGCAACAAAAGGCTGGACAACATCTCCCATGGTACATAGGAATATTAGTGCCAAAAGAGTTGGATGGCTGTGATGGAAGAAGCATCTCGGAGAAACTGCAGAGCAGGTTCATGCTCTCAGGCATGAACCTCAGGGTTTGGATCCGCTCTTACCATAAGGAAACCTATATGTCCGTCTGTCACAAGACCACGAACCCCGGTTGTGCTCCTACAGCCTGAGAGTGAAGGAGAGGTGGGGAGAGGTTGTACAGGAGGTTTATAGAGAAAGATGGCTACAGGTTAATGAGATTAATTGGAGTCACAGTCCTGATGGTTCTGAAGTATGTGTATTCAAAGTTTGCTTCACTGGAGAAAAAAGATTTTTTGCTCTTTAACTAACATATCATAAAAAACRGGTTGCTCGTTTTCTGTAAAAGTATATTTTGTAAACCATTCAGACTTTCTGAAGACAAGAAAGCTGTGTACTTCAATAACTGACAACAGAAATAGTCTCAAAATAAAGATGTATAATTTCAAAAGGAGTGATTTCAGGAGTTAGCCAGCCAGGTACAAGTGACTCTAGATAAAAGAAATCATCTGCTAAATGTTTGGCTGCTTCTCAACTAAATCATGAATAGCAGATGTTTCCAGATGTGGGGTGACTAGAAGCTAAGTATTTCTATGAGAGCTGAATATTTTAGACTATGATTGCTGTAGCTGGGCATAATAATAAATAACTTTCTTTCTGCTCTCAAATCAAATACTGGAAAAGATGATCTGTAGAGGTCCCTTCCAACCTTAAATATTCTGAAATATTCTGAAATATTCTGAAAAGGGAGTGAAGCTTGGAATTGCTACTATGGTCCATTCTTCTGATTTTTTTAATATATCTCTGTATTTTTATTAAGAAATTTTATTTTAGCTATTTTTTCCAGAAATCTTCCCAGAACTTGCTTTGGAGATCTCTAATCAATCCTTTGGGTTTTTTTTTTTTTTTTTTTTTTGGCTTGTTTGTTTTTATTTAAAACATTGTAGATCACCTAGGAAATATTTAACATGGGAAAATGTTTCACAGCAGATAGAATTTACCCTTTGGCAATTGCTTGTCTCCACTGCTGTGATGCATGCAAACTTTGCTTTGTTACATAAACAATAGCTTTGCTTTGAAAATGAACAAAATTGCACTGGCCCACATTAGTTTGGCTTTCTAGAAGCTATCAGACTAAATCATCATTTTAATTACGCGACAATCTTTTCCCGGCTCTAGTCATATGGCGATAGAATCTGAATAGATATTTGGAGGTTTGAAAAGCAAAGTCCTACTAAGCACTGGATAAACATCAGTACCTTAGGAAATTAATATTTTCCCTCCTGCTATACTGATAGGTGCCAGTGTAAAAATGAACAATTATTACCTTAAGATATGCAGTATGTGTGTTTTACAAGTTTTAAGTGAGGAAACATTGGTCTAGTTGTTTATTATGTAGAAATACTGAATAATATATACCTATAAGAATTCTGAAATATATGTCCAGTCTTTTACATTTAAGTGCATAATAATAGGCAATATAATAGGAAGATTTTTCTTAAGTGAATTTATGTAGGAAGTTTTGTCTAAAGTGAATTTGTATAGAAATAGCTATTTCTAATATAGGTATATAATAGCTGCACGTATAATATAGGCATATAATATAGGTATAATATATATACCTAATATAGATATATAATAGATACACATTTTTGGTGCCTCTGTTAAATAGCTACTTAATGCAATTAAATTACTCTTCTTGATACAGCAAGCAGCAAAATTGGAATGGGCATTGCCTTCTAAATTTTCCACTGGAGACAGAGCATTTTGACGGGAAACACTGTTGGCAGAAAATAAGAAGAGGACCAGTGTGGCATAGAACTGCAAAGCAGTTTGTCTTATAGCACTCAGCTCTCTACAAATACTGCTGTGTATCCCTCAAGAAGAAGAAGAAGAAGAAGAAAAAAGACCCTTTAAAAATTCAGTGGATTAATAATAGTTTTTAAAATCTACTTGAGAGACTGTTTTCACAAATTCAGCTTCTACTCATCTCCTAAAGAATAATTCCTCACATAGAAAATGGATCCAGGATTGAGGCAATTGGTCTCTGGTCTAACATGTATATGCTTGTTAACATATGCTCAGTTCTGAGCACCTCACCCAGAGAAGTCATGGTAATGATTTTTTTTTTTTTGTGAGTAAGAAGCATAGATACACTGAAAATGCAGTTTTAAGATCTACCATAGATACGTAGAAAGTAATAATTAATAACAAACTGKTTTTTTTTGTGAAATTAAAAATATAAATATTTCCAGCAGTTGTTTTTTCTTTCATTCATTTGAAAATGTGGTACCTGATTGTATTATTTCTCAAAAATATCACCTAAATTGTTATTGCTTTCAGCTGCAAAAGAGGAAATCCAATTTTATTTATTTATTTGATTTTGCCACAAATTTAATTTAATCCTTATATGGTCTTTAAAATCATGCTGTGTCCTGGAATATTTTCCTTTTCAGATATCACCACCATGAAAAAAAAAATGGTGACAGTACTATTATTGCGAAAGATTGGTAATATCTTATTTTTTTTCTTTTGTGAAGTGCAGTTTTAACTTTCACCAGTTAACCGATTTCTAAGTGTATGGTGCAGGCATCAACTATAAATAATGTTCATTCACTGTATTCCCAACTCTTTTATCTAAGTGMGAACAGTCATGTCTTAATCCTGTTTTAATCTTCAACAGGGTCACAGTCCTGCTGCAACATTCAATCACAGTAAAAAACRGGAGAATGTGGCAAACTCATATTTCTGCAGGCAATGACCTATGAAAGTTGCATTTAGTGGAAGGGATGAGATGACTTTTCTAGAAGTTAGTACAGTATGCATTATCCTACCTAACAAAGTTCCATATCAGTATGGTTTTGAGTACTTTTGTTGTGTGTTGCTGGGATACACCTTTTCTAGTTTGATCTTCAGTTCGTTTACCCTGGTTGTGACATGTGTGTCTTGGTGCCCTGCCCAGGCATAAGGTCGCCTCTACTTACCATATCTGTATTTGAGTAGGGGATTGAAAGATACTGAAAGGTGAGAAGACATGCCCTCTCGTCTTCCTCATAGCCATGAGATATGCAACATTTGTGATACTGTCTGGGATGTTGCTAAGGTACTTCTCAAGACTAATGCTTTTGGCTGGATCAAGGATAAGTGGTAGACCTTGAGATTCTGGAGAACAGCCTGTGGTTTCTTAAGAGGTACCTGTGTAGAGTCCTTATGATCCTTTCACCTTTCTACTGCTTTGTTCTTTGTGGAGAACTTTTCCTCTATTAAGCTTCTCAGTTGGAAAAAACACTACAGTGTGGTACCCACCATTTACCTTGTGTGGTATTTCTGCTGTCCAGTGTGGGGACTGTGACCTATTTACGCAGAGTGAGGAGTGGAACAGGTAATCGGGAAAGAAGTATATTTAGGAACACAGTCYCCTAATCTGAGAAATAGCCTATCAGTGAATTTTCTGGGCTTTTTAAATGTAAATGTTAGATCACTTTCTGTTCCTCTTATTATAGAACAACCAAGCAAACACTTTACAAAAGGGGGCTGTCACAGTTGTGATGAGTGTTTGAAGTGCTATGCAGAATCATAGAGGGTAGAGGGAGATGACCTCTTGTGGGTCTGGTATAAGAACATCTTACCGGCTTCAGGCTATCCAGCTGCCCAGGTCAGGATGAAAAGGAGATGGATCATTCAGTATGAACACCTATCATCCAAAACACTCCCTATGGCACATAAAGACAAAATGATTTATCTGGCCTTAGGGAGTTTTTTTGCAACTGAAAGGCAGCTGGCTAATTTGGGCAACCATCTAACTGCCTTTTAGCTGACTAATTCAGGGGAGATGAGTTTGGACTTCCATCACTGAAAAATSTTCTTTCATATTAATAGCCTGGAGATAACCTTGTAGCTAAATAGTCAGCTCTGATCTTGTTTTTAATCTGTAGCAAGTAGTTTAGAAAATAAAATTTGGATTCTGCTTTTTTTTCTTTTTAATTTTCTCCTGATAAAATATTTAGAAACTGAAATAATGATTAATTAAAAGGACAATGAATATCAGAATGGAAGTGTCTGGAGTTCAGCTTTTAAGAATGCTTTTCCCTACAAGAACAATAATACCCAAGAAAGTTAATTATATTGAACACCACTAGATATGTTCCACTTGTGTATAGTTAAAGAAATTGCCCTACCTGAGTGGTTTAAAATGTGGGAATGGTTGCATTTCAGTACTCATGTCACATGAAAACCATGTATTAATCTGCAAACACAAAAGATTTTTTTCCTTCTGTAGGTAAATTGGAAGTACAAGAGTCTTATCTGAGATGTCCATGATTACAAAGAACTAGGTGTCCACTCCCTCAAAGGGTCCTAGCCCAGCTCATCACCTTGCCACCCGCTACGGCTGCCCATGCCCGTTCACCAGTCCCTGGGTTTGCTTGCCACCTTCAGTTTCCCAATGTGTTCTCTATGGGTAAAGTTTCCTGTGTTTGGATATCTGTTATAGGTAGCTTGTTGTGAAACTCAATATACCAATCTGTCACAGCTCAGTAAGGAGAATGTGGCCCAGGAKCCTTTCCAAGTCTGCTCTGACCATGGGATAACATCCATCTAAATATGGAGTTGGTTTCAATCACCTCCATTCCTTTACTTTCTTTAGGCAAGAAGGAGACTTGGACATCAGCAAGAAGGGGAATTGATTGAGATGGAGAGCAGTGTTACTAATACTCTAAGGGCACATTTATACTTGTAAATATTTTGAAAATTTAGAATGCATGATAACAATGTATATCAATGCAGTAGAAAAGAGTGTAATCAGGATATTGTTYCCATAAAAATGAAAAATGGAAAATGCCAGCCTACTACAGGTTTCAGGTCTTTTTTCAATTAGAATTTTTTTTTCAGTGCAACTCAGTAACTTGGAACATTTTTATTTTAACATTGCATTTACTTCTGCAGAGATGATGATGCACAAATATTAACTACAGAATTTTCAAATTTATGTAATCTGGATGGATTTTTTTCTAATAAAGCAGTACATAATGCTAGTTAAATACCATTTTTTTCTCTTTTAGTATGTGTGCATTTATGGAGTAGCCAYTCAATGAATGCGTTCTTTTCCCCATAAATGAAAAAAGGATACCGACTTAATTCAATTAAAAAAGCAAGTGAAAGAATTTAAATAATTACAGAAATGACAAAAATATAAATTGTTTATTCCATTGCCAAGATGTTCTTTTATGTTAAAATCATAATTTTCACTTTTCAAGATAAAATGAATAACACAGCAATTTCATAGAATCATAGAATGCCGAAGGTTGGAAGGGACCTCAGAGGTCATCGAGTCCAACCCCCCTGCTC
>NW_020454483.1:2066181-2078711 GCF_003342845.1 Nothoprocta perdicaria
TGAGGTCAGACTAACACACATGATGAGCGACCATGAGAACTGGAGCTTCAAGAGGTCCATAGGCAGGACTAATTCTACCAAGGAAATCTGCAACCAGGCACTTACTATTCCAGAGTCTTGTAATCGTTCAACCACAAATCTCCTGATGGCTTTCCGATTATAYGWATATAAAYGACATCCACAAACTCACACTCATTAATGAACAAGATTTTAGAGAGGGGCCGTTCAATCCACARAGCAATTAACACAAYAGTTGATTAAGGCAGTTTGAAGATAACTTCTATGAAGAATTTGATATTGCTGCACTGCTTCATAGAGGTGTTTAGCAGATGCGTAACAAACGTGGGCTACTAGTCGTGGGCACGCAGGTTCCACAGAAAGGAAAGCTCCGTCCCGTACCCATGATCTCCTCAGTTCCTAGTGACATTTAGTTGCTGTTTTGCAGAGGGGCCAAATCATTTCAAATGCTGTTTGCTATTATTTGTTAAATGAATGAAAAGACAAATCTTCCAATGTGTGATGTGTCAATAGAGATTGGGATTTTTTCAGAGTCTGGGGTTTGTCAAACTGAGATCTCACACGACATAATCATTTTTCAATTATAACAGTTTATTAAAGCTAAGCGGTCCTACACACATGATGGACACGAGACAACACTAAATAATTAACACTAGACAATCTGTAAGTAAAACAGTGTTAAAAAGTATAGTAAAGTTAGAAATATAACAGAACTTAAAATATTTATGTTCTATTAATATATCAGAGCTCTGTAGTTACACAATGGGTACATGGTACAATCACTGGGTTTGGATGAATGGTACAATGACTGTCTCACCTGTAACTTGTCCTTAAGGGATACCCCTCTACTATATTTTTCCCCAGACTGCTCTCACCATGTTTGATATGCATCAGGATGATTCATGTTCTCCCTGGCAGTTGGCACCAAGGATGTCACTGTTACTAGATGGGTGAGACGGGTGGGTCGCTGGGCCCACATCCATGGACCATCTGAATCCACACAGAGGCACACTCTTTTATACTCTTCTTGAGTGTAGTTCATTATCCAATTGAACAACGCCAGGCAACAGTTACACAATAGAATGGATGGAGTCAGTGAGTAGCTGTATGGTTACCAAAAGAGAACAGTAAGTTCAACAGATGGTAGTATGCATACCAGTGGGTATCAGTATGGATGTTCAACACCTGACAATACACATACTCAACAGATAAGCCAGTGCAAAATTACACAGTATCTAGATGCTTATGGTGTGACTTTGCAGTGTCACTTCCTCTTCATTGTCTAGGTTTGATTAGCGCTCATGGGATCCCTGGAGGGCTAAAGCAACATCGCAGTGTGGTGAATCCAATCACTCCTAAACTCTTGGGGAGAACTCCAGAGCAAACCCCTATTCTCTGGACATCATCCTGAGTTTTACACTAGCCTACTTGGTGCCAAAGAAGTGGCTAGTAAAAATATAAAAAAATTCAGTCAAGGAGAAAAAGCCTAATAACAAAAGTATCACATCACATATATCATTCAATGAAAGGTATTAGAAAGAMAAAACATCAAGCAGAGAACATGAAATGTGAAGATGAGCAATAAAGATAAATGATAAAGTGGTTAAAAGTGACGGTCTCTATATGCTTCATGCTTGGAGGAAACTCAAATAACAGCATACTGATAATTGAACTGGCTTTATTCTGCAGATTAGGAATATAAAAGCAATAAGTGGAAATGGCTTGCTGTCCTTATGTGACTACAAAACTGAAAGAACTTTTTGAACATATACATCTTTTTTTTTTTTTTTTTTTTTTTTTTTTAACTCAGATGCTCTTTTCCCAACAGCTTGTCATTCAGGTTCAGTACTTTTACAGTTGCCATTTCAATTATCCAATTGCTCTGAAACATCTGACCAGCCTTATGCTTTCCAAAGCTAGTGTTTTCAGAGGGCCTATCATCCTGGCAGCAGTAATATTTGTGCAGGTATGACAGATCTTCATGGATAGCACACAACATGGAGTTCACCAAGAAAAGTGAAAGATTTTAGGATCTACAATTTTATTAGATTCATAAGAGAGGTGCTCATCATCTTCCTCCATGTAGATAAAGATGAAACTCTTGGTCTTAGAGCACCAAGAGAGTCTATACCTAAAGTGACAACAGAGAAAGGCTATTAGATTAGAGTTGTAAATAAATGTGCTGGAAAGTTTTTTTKTCTGTCTGTTTGTTTGTTTGATACCTTAAAGAGGTGCTGATCCAGGCACAAATTAGTGAGTGAAGTTTCCTGGAATGCGGATGCCTCTGACCACTTTCTGCCTTTGAAATCTATGAACCAATACACCTCCCATTCACCTACAAAATAAATTGTATTTTCAAACTCATTTTCCAAATCATGCAAATATTGGCCCTGAAGCAAGGATTTACTTGAAAAAAGTTAAAAGTTACTGGTAAAGTATTTGCTGCAAAAAAATAGTCAAAAAAAAAAAAAAAAAAAAAAAAAGTAGGTATGTCTTTCTGGTGAAAACCTGACTATTAAAATAAAATGAGAGTTTTCCCATTGATTTCAGTGGGATAGGATTTCAACCCTTGTTTTTGTCTTATGAAATGTATGGATCAAATGTGCCTTTCATGCTGTTAGGCACTCAATCCATCTCTATCACAAGCATTTTTTATTCATAGCACTTTCTATTCTGTTCAGGAAACACCTATGCTCTCAAGTAAGATTTTTAGCTGCTTCTCCCAAAGAGACAGCATGAGCAGCTGAGCTGCAAAATCATTTTATCTTTGTGCTTCCCTAATTCTGGGGTATTACACAGAATAGCACAGTGCCTAACGTGAATTAGATCACTCAGTATTTCCTTCACATTTTCTAGCTCTTCAAAAAGAGCTCTCCCTTTACTGAATGCAGAGGACTGGACTCTGCATTGGACACAGACAAATGATATCAACTATTATATGTTAACTATACAGGAAGATTACCAGTAAGGCTAATAAGTTAGTCTAGCTCTGGCTAAAATATCTGTTAAACCTTTTGAGCCCTGTAATCAGAAGCGACGTGCAGGGAATTTCCTATCAGGAGAAAGGCAGGTACAACTATGGGTGTGTGGAAAAGAAGAGTATAAAAATTACTAACTAAAAGAGAAAATAATTCTACTAGAAAAAGCAGTGTAAGAAACGCATCCTCTTAAATTACTAAACAAAGTATTAAAAGAGAATTTGGGGGCCACTGCATTTGCAAAAGCTTGACCATACGCTTCAAGTGTATTCATTCTCCTGAAACTGACAGAAGATAGAACTGTTTCCCACTCACTCTGCTGTAACCAGATTTTATTGCAGTTTTTTGATTGCAGAGTATCTACATAGTTGTAGATACTCTGTAACTGCAAAATTGTAACTGTAGTTGCAACTGCAGAATATACATATTTGATTTCAGTGCTTTCAGTATGCTTTTGATTATGAATCTTACATCATCAAATTACTGCTCTCCACTGTAATGGGTCCAGTTCATATGACAAAAGACAAGGWCTCTTTAGCAATTTGTTGCACCTGCTGTTTGTATTAGACTACACTGTTTAGTAGTATTCAATTGCAATCTACAGACATTTAAAAGTATTTTTCTTTTTTCTATCAAAGGAATGTCATATTTTTTCCAATTAATGTATCAGGAGCACATGGAGAACTAAAAAGAAAGAATATTAAGTAATTGAAAATAAAGACTGTTTCTTTAATTTATTTCAATATGCTGATGATTGTAAAATAGCAGAATGTTCTATGTAATTTGGATTTGTTTTTCATCAGAACAGGTATCTTGCACATTTAAATACATTTTAATGTACTATAAAACTACTTATTGTTTGCTTGATTATAATGCACAACTTACAGCCAATACATAGCAGAGCAAAAGTACTTGAAAATCATACTAACAATAAGCAACGATACTGGGGCTGTTCCTGCGGGGTTTGAGCAAGGAGCTAGGGTCCAGGGTACAGGCTGTTCTATGTCCTCTCCTCCAGCACCTGAAGGTGGCAAGCAGAACCAGGGACTGGTGAAGGTAGCCGTAAAATGTGGTAGGCACGTCATATGAGCTCTAAGATACATGCTTTATGATACATATGTAGGAGAGCTTCTGAATTCTTTTTCAAGTAATTATAATCACAAAGTTTAAAAGAAGCCCTTCAACCATTTAAAATGTATGGTAAATTTTATGCATTTTTATTGGTCATGCACGGCTGCAAAGATTCATAGTAGTTCACAGTCTGATTTAACTCAGTTGTCTCAAAAGGAGTTATAATTCTTTCTCTATTTTCAGTAGATTTAAAAGTGCTATAAAGAAGTCACAAATTCCTGAAAATGYGCCTAATACTCTGTGGAATGCTAGCTGATTTTCTAAGATATTTTTATATATTAAATTATGTTACAATGAAATCATCTGCAAAAAGCATAATGGTAAGATGACAATAATTTTCCTCAGAAGGATCTTCCTGATAGCATGCCATCTTTTGAAATTAGTATTTTCTAGCCAGTTTGGAAATTAAAACTATTTCATTTAAATACTTTTTCTGTCTAGTTCACGTGGAGAAAAAAAAAATTACATTCCAGTCTGGTTATTTTATTTTTCTTATAATGTACTTGTAATGCACTACTGTAGAGACATTGTAAAATATCTGGAGTAGTATGGATATTAAAATCGATTATTTGAAGGCTGAAAAAAATCTCTAGTGAATTTCCAATTAGCTTAGAATATCCAAAAGAGGATTGAGAGGTGGTTTGAGTATCAAATTTCTTCAAAGAAAAAAAAAAAAAAAGAGTAATTAAGGCTAACACTGAAGTTCTAGATAGACACATTCAAATGGGAAAACAGTAGCAATTTTAAAATCAAGAGGAATGGAGAAATTAACTGGAAAATCTAGGAATAGAGAACATATATATATATATATATATATTTTATTATATATATATATGTTCTCTATTCCTAGATTTTCCAGTGATATATATATATATATCCTGAGATATATATATATATCCTGAGATAAAGACATGATACAAGAATGCTTTAACCTAATAAAAAGGTTTTCTGAGCTCAGTATATGGATAGCTGGATGAAATCCAGAAAGCAAGGTTAGACACGCAATCATCCTGCATATGTTTAATTCTATTTTAGAACAATTATTTCTTAGTTAACTATCTTTTTCTTTTTCTTTCTTTTTTTTTTTTTTTTTTTTTTTTTTTTTTTTTTTGTCAAATGTTCTAGCTTTACAGTGAAATAGGTCCTGGGACTTCACCCCGCAATATCCTGCTGAAAGCTGTTTTAACAACATGACAGGTACAAATTCCTAGATTTGCTGCCAGTTTCTATACTCCTCAGAAGCTGAGCAGAGGACAAAGGGGTTTCAAATGACAAAAAAGAACAAAGACAATATGTCAGTGTATATAAGCCACATATCTGTGCTTGCACAAACTATTTGCTTTCCATATTTATGAAACCCTGATCCACTAATGCTTGTGAAGTATGCTGGAAATCCCAAACAGACAACATAGAGAACGGAATTAGAGACATGTAATAGTGGGTCATAAAATTAATCCTAGTGGGCCACGCTAACTACTGAAAGGAAATTTGTGGGAGAAAATCAGATGGGAAAACAATTCTGTCAGTGGAAAAAGAGCTTATTATTCTACCCTTGTTTATAACAGCTTTGGTGGTCTAAGCAACATTAGCCTTACAGGCTCTGTACAAGGAAGAAAAAAAAGACAATTTTTTCCTTTTGAGTGTATATCACAATGTGTCTTTACAGCCACTGATTGTCAATATGTCCTCTATGATCTGTTTAGAGAAACAGAGTGTCAACCTACACACCACGAGCTCTCTTCATAAAAGAAATTGCAAAACTTTAAGATCCCAGAGGAAATAATGAAAACTATTTAAAGAGGTACTAAAAATCTAACTCTCTTGATAAGCTGAATCATTTATGTCTAAGCCATGATCATGACAGTACTTACTACATAAACATAACTCACATATGCAGTGCCTTTTGAGTCAAAGATATACGGGTATTTACGGGAGTTTGGCTTTGTAGAAGGAGTAGATGATTAGATCTCCTTATGATAAATTTTATTCAATTTCAGATGACTGAATTTGTATGAAARACCTAAGCTTCAATTCTGCTCCTGATCCCGCCAGAAATCACAAATTGCAAAGGTGCAAGTGAAGGATAAGAAAAACAAGCAAAACAAAACAATCCTAGGACATTTTTTAGCATAAATAAAGTTTAATTTTAGTCAGCACTGTTTGCTGAATAACTTCATGTTTCTTTTCTTTTTTTTTTTTCCATCTGAAAACATTACCATGATTATAACTATTTGTACTAAAATCTGATAAAGTCAGATGATAGATTTGTTTTTTCACAAAGGAATATAGCTTTTTAACTGAGCAGTACCAAGCAACAAAGAAATCTTTAAAAATCTTATATTTTGGTAGTTGCGAGAGACATCTTAAAAACATCTCCTACAGCTGTGTGTACTTATATATTGAGAGATTTCTCAAAGGATCATTCCAATATAGTTTTGAATGTATTATATATTTTTATCTTCTCAGTCTTCAGTTTTCAGAATTTTGGTGAAAAATGGAGATTGATTGGGAAAGAACGGATATGTTTTGCAACCCTGTTGCAAACAGGGTCTGGGTGCAACCCTGCACGCAGAATCAGAACCCAATGTTCTGATTCTGAACTAGAGCCACAGAGCTTCTCTGTCATGTATGAGATGCCATTATGAGTTTCTGACCTAATCACTTACAGCAATAACTTTAACCAAAGTCTTTCATATCATTTGTAAATATTACAACTATCAAATCATTTGCTCTTCTAGACAAGGTTTTCAAAGCAAGAAACCTGTCAAAATGCTGATCTAAAAATAAATGAGGTTTTCAAATGAACAGCAACATGAAGGACTATGAAGAGAAGTAGAATAATTTGAAAAATATGTTAAAAGGGAGACGAGTGCTAAAAAAGCAGAGGAAACAAATCTGTAATGGTTACCATTTAGATTCACAGGAGAAAAAACAAATCTGAAGGGAATGTCTCATTAATTCAGTCAAATTCAAATGGGAAAGCAATAGAGATTGTCACTTTTGCAATTAAATTAATGTGTTTTCTGCAATTATTTAGTTATTCAAACAAAAGAGGTCACAAGGAGGTAAACATAGAGAAAAAGAAGCAGTCTTTTCCAGGAGTATGATACTCTGAGCAAAATAGGCTAAGGATTAGAAGTAGTCAGGAAGTATTGCGGTACCTAAAGAGATACTGTTTAAATAATCTGGCACAACTTGCTTAGTAAACTACACTGATATAAATGATTTCATTGGAAGCAAAAGTAAAACTGAAAAATATTTTAATCTCATCTAAAGGAATGATAGTTTCAGATTCCTAAGTCGTGGACTACTGATATAAACAGGACGAGAACAGGACACCTCTGGTAATATCAATAATAACTCTCATAATGAAAATAAACAATTATTGAAGGAAACAAGAAAGCTGTATCAGTTTAGGATCTGTTCCCTACAAAAGCTATATTCCACTGGCTTTCATATTTGTGTTCTTTAACCAAGTCATATGGTGATTTCTCCTCATATCAGGTTAATTTTCCAAACCATTCTGATTTTTCTTCATTTTGGTCATATTTATTCATTTGAGTTCTCATTTGAGTATTAGCAGTTGTAAATAGCCCACTCTCTACCCTGGTGACCATCTGCACCTTCAATCCTTTCTTTTGGTTCCATGCCTGTGTAGGCACATTTTGGAAAATATACCTGTGATGTGAGAACTGGTAAATCATTCGTATGCTTAACTTGCAGCCCATTGACAAGATCATGCTTTTAAAGCTTCTGTGTAAGTGGCAGACTTCTGAAAACCAAGCTATAAAACAATCCAATTTAAATCAACCTAGTCTAAAATAAGTACCTTGGAGCAAAGCTAAATTAAATGACTATCAGAGAGAGGATGAAAAAAATCTTTACAAATTCAAACAGTGAAAAATAATTCTGTAAAGCAAGCTCAAAATACTTTTTTTTTTTTTTTTTTTTTTTCATTTGGGCTTCAGAAGTCATCTGGGCAATGGGATTTGGCATCTTCTTAGGAGAAAATGATATGCTTGTTTTTTTCAAAATCAGTCTTCAGTCTACCAGAAAAAGAAATATGTAAGCTTATTTTAGTTCAAGTGAGTTTTTATTTTACAGGTTCTTTCTTGAATCTTATTAATATTTTACATGTTTGAAATAAGAGTCATCAATACATTTTTAGTATCCTTGCTGAGGACAAATTTGGTATTGTCTCATTTTTGAGAATGAAATAGAATACAAATTACAGGGTTTGAATATTGCCTTTGATTTTCTAATTTTCAATATGTGAGTATTTGCAGGTTTAGAGCTTTAAGTCGTAAAAGATATCAAGTGTAAAATGGAGATTGCATATAGGTAAGGATATCAAAACAAAAGCCAGTCGGGAATGGGATAAAGAGAAGTTTCTTAGTTTATCAATTAATCTGAATTTTCTCAGAAGATATGTCTGCTGTAAAAGACCAAACAAGTTCTGATTCTCTTTTTTTTTATTCTTGAGAATTTCAAAATTGCCATTAATATCAGTTAAATATATACTAAAAACTGTTAGATTGAATTTCATTGTGAATAACTTGCATGTTCTTAAAGCTGCACCACCCTCCACAGTATTATATGAAGTTTACCCGAAACAATTCCTGAATAAGTTTCCCAGACACTCCATCAGCTCCTAACCCAACCAATACCGTATCTTCTTTAAAATCAGTGAAAGTGGGGTTCACTTGACAAAACATGGAAAGGTACATCTCCAAAGTTACTTATACACTTAGCATAGTCTAGTCCACAACTCATCCTCTCTTAAAGTATTCAAAAGTCCGATGAATTGTATCTTGAAGACACACTTATTTTCATTGACTATAAAAACACTCTATGGTGACTCATTCAGAACAGTTGTGATAGATGGAGCTAAAATCAGCATAATTTTAATAATCATGGATTCAGAGAAATTTTGATTGGAAGCCTCCTATGGAGATCACTTAAACACTCTACTCGAAGACTTTTACCAAGATTAGATCAGATCAGCTATAGCTTTTTCTAGCAAGCCCTGAATAACTTCAAGGATGGAGGTCTCTCATCCATCCTGCACAGCTTGTTCCATTGCGGTACTACATTCATAGTAAAAAAACTTTTTCTGATGTCCACTCTGAACCTACAAGTCACAATGTGTGCCTGCTGTGTGTGACATCACTGCCATTTTGCTGTGAATTACTTACATAGTATTTAGATTTTATGATAAAACTGATTTGAATCTTTATGTATGCAGTTATTCTTCTAAAGCTGTTTCCAAAGTAAGTGTTACCAAGAAAGAGCTTTTTTTTTTTTTTTTTTTTTTTTTTTGAAGAGTTCTGAAGTGACAGGCAATCTTTGAACCTGTGTAATTCAGTTATCAAATCTACACAGAGTACTCATTCTTTAAAAAAATCTTAATTGTACAGATTCTTCAAAGGCTGCACTGAGCAAGCAGGTAGTTTGACAGGATCTTCATTGTGACAATACTGTTCCTTTCTGCTCACAAGCAGTCTACTTTTTGACTTCTTTTTGTTCTATTGTAATTTTCCAATGGTACAGAAGTTAACAACAAATAGCAATAGTGTACAGTAAATGTTTTATCATGGAGGTGTATATCATAGGCAAATAATAAAGGTATCATTTTTGACTGGTAAGAGAAGGTAAACATTTTGACAGCCATTGGTTATTCTACCTTCAAGTCATAAATTTATGCATTAGTTTTTTTTTTTGTATGAGAGAAGAGAAAATACCGACTCCCATGTTAGATGCTTTCTATCTTTCATTCATTCACAACCAGGTATAGCATTAGCTTTTCAGCCAAATACATTTTTCTATAAAAGTAGAGTAAAAATTGCTTAATTATAAGCAATTTCTAGGAAGGTACTTCCATTGATCTCCTTGCACGGATTACTGTTAGCGAATGTATGCTTCAGCTGTTTTTTTGTTTTGCTTTGAATATAAGAGTATGAGACAAGAAGAAAAACATGTACATATATTTCAGATACCAGTAAAAACAAATATAGATAACAGTTCTATCAGAATATAAACCATTTAAAAATTACTGATATAAAGTGTGCAGGACAAAATAAGAAATAATGCAAAGCATTTTATAGGAATCATTCATAAAATATTGTGTTAAATATGTATTATTTTTGTCCAGATTCTATAGCAATGACCTCCAGGATACCAGATTCATTAACCTACTGTTGTCCTTGATCATAAATTGAACCCAGAGTTTAAATAAATTCACAGTAAACCTGGAAACTAAGACTAAACAATGATTAGAATCAAGAAAAATTATTCAAATATTTAAATATGCTATTTGGTGTGGTAAGTATATTGCATCAAATATATGAGTAGGTTATTGATATATAGCTTTTAGAATTCTATTTTTACTGAAAGTATTGATGGCATTTATGAGTAGAGATTAAAATATCTTGGAAAATGGCATTCGATTTTCATCTAAGATGGCATCTATGTTTTCAATAAGCAAATTGAAAACAATTTTTTATTTTTTGGTATTTTTGTTTTTCTTATTTTGTTTTTTTGTTATTAAAAATCACTAGTACCACTAACAAAAATGTGGAAAATATATTTGAAGACTATAAATGCACCACTAGTAGACTATTTCACTCATAATGCTATGGCCTGGTAACTTATGACCAAAAAAATGGCCTGTGACACAATATATTAAAAAAATTTCCTTCCATTTTCTTTTGCTTCACCAAACAAAAGTTACAAAATTAGTTACTCTTGCTGAAATATTTTGTTTTCTTCTTTTTATTTTTCCAAAGAAATAACCACCTATCTGATGACGTTCTTTCTGTGTGTATAGGTATAAAGGTGTGCTAGGTTATATTCTTCAAAACAATAATAAAGGATTTGTGTTATAAATGCTATTTTAATTAATTGTAACTTATATGTATTTATTGATTTGATTATTTACTCATTTATTAAAAATTGAAATTACTTTTATTATATATTATTTTATTGAAAATAAATGTTTTAAATATTTTAATCTATAATTTTAATTATTATATAATATGCATTAAAAATATTAGATTAGTTATTCAAAAATTAGTTATTCAAATAAAGCCAGCAAAATATTGGCATATATATTCTATTTGAAAAGAACAATATTAACAGTAGAGATGCAGAGAGGATGATATCTTGGCTCTATCAACCTAGCGGACTTGCCAAATCATTGGAGCCAGAAGGGAGGAGGAAGTATCTGCCAAACTGGCACATAGTACTTCTCCATTTGAGCAAATGAGAAGTAACAACCAGAATGTGGATCCAGGAACACCTTTCAGAATAGCTCTCTAGTTTCACCTCTGTTCCAGCTCCACAGCTGTGTCCTATCTCTTTCTCAAGTGGAATCATAGGAATTAGTAATATATTTTTCCCATAGCAGGAACTTTTGCTTCTGCCTAATAGGTAGAGAACATAAATGGCAGTTGCATTCAGAGTAATTATCTACATTACAATTTAATGATAACATGAGCTTTTCTGCATTATAGAACATGGCACATGACACAAACTGTATAAGGAAGAAGTAAAAATTCACATTCTTCCATTTTTGTGGTCACTTTCAGTAGCATCCTTTTCTCATCCATTTTCTTAGGTATTGGTTACCTCCCTCCTTAAGTACTGTGATAGTAATATACTCAAACTATGTCTTAAAATTTGTCCTTGACTGTTCTTAGGCTCTTTTCCTACTGCTAGCTAGAAACAGTTTCCACATAGCTAAAGAATTAAAGAAATTTTATTTGCTTAAATTATCTGGTTAAGAAAGGGGTCGAATTCTAATCAGTCCCTCTGCTACTACAATTCATAAATTTTTCCTTTTAATACTGTCTTACCATCCCATCTGGTTGGTCTTCTCTCTTTTCCTCTGAATAATCTAGAAATACGTACTGTAATAAAGAAATGAAAAAACAAACAAGACCTATAATCAGTAATACTAATGATACTAAAGATATCAAGATCAGAGAACGAATACATGGTGTTTAGAATAAATGATACTTTACAGCAGGATGCCATTAGATCATTAGAAAACATTCTATAGAAGGCAAGAGGAACAAAACTTTCTCAAAGGAAGTAAGCCAACTATGAGCTGCCTACAGGGTGGTTAGGATATCATGCCACCTGATCCTGACATTTGGTGCTGTGCAAGAGAAGGAAAGCCACGTCTGTGGAATTTAGTTTAGGGGTAAAGGAGTATACAGTTAAATAACAGGAGACATCTCACAAACAGTTTTTCTTCCATGATAGATTTCTGAAACTTTTCCCCCATGAATTCTTAAAATATAGTGTGCATGTGTTTTGGGAGATTCATAAAACGCTATTCCTGAAAGTAACACAGACATCATGTCTTAGTGACAAACAGCTGCCCAGGTAAGTTGCTCAATT
>NW_020454483.1:2078737-2098266 GCF_003342845.1 Nothoprocta perdicaria
AAAAAAAAAAAAAAAAGAGAAATATAAAGATTAAAGGCTTTTAACAGAGTATACCGTAACTTAATTGTCCTCAGCCTATACTGACAATGAACAAAAATAAGTTCAATTCTCCTGTGGCAGGAAATCGGGCTAAAGAATGTTAGTTAGAAGATGAGAGAAAAACTGATTAAAGTCTCTTGTACATGCTAGTGTACATGATCACAAATGCAATACCAATCCATATTTCTCATGACCTGCAGCTATCTGTTGACTTGGCTCATCTAGAGTCGAGTTTCAAGTTAATGTATTATATGCATGTTGAATAGAAACTACAGAATACAGGAATATTAAACGAAAATCTCCATATTTAAATACAAAGACTCCTGGTGTTCCTTTACTTGTATTAGTGATTCAGGTTTCATAAGTCATTATCTGTAAGCATGCAGAAATAAATGTGAAAGTACTCTTTCTAACTAGCTATTAGCTGAAAATTATAAATGAGTAAGTAACATCTGCCATAGATCTGATTCTTAGGAGCACATATTTTGAATGGGAAAAATACTTTTACCTTCTTTGCTAATGCAACAGTATTTTGCAAGCATAAAACAATGAAATGACAAAATAATACAGTTACTGTGCAATTGCCATAGATGCTTTATAAAGAATGCATGATATGTCAGTACACCTGTCACTATTATATATTTTCCTTCAAATCAGCTTTTTGAAATGACTTAACAGAATATTACTGAAGTAAAACAATCTAGTGAAAGTAATAGTAAATGTTTATGTTGCTGATAAATCGTGTAGTAGTACTTAAAATATTGTATACATTGGATATACAATATTTGTGTATGGTGTGCTGAAAGTAAATCATGCTTGCCTTTATTGCCTCAGGAATCTGTCTTAGGAAATGAACTCTGTAAATGATTATTTGTGAGGAAGACAATCTACTTAGTGCACACAATTCAATGACAAGTTTATCTATGAACTATAAACAAAAAGGCACATATTAAAATACACTGGAATGTCTACCCCTAGCAATATAATAAAGGCCAATTCCATTCAAATTTCCATATCAAGCAGTACAGAGGACACCAGCAGAATACTGTCAGCTACTTCTATTTTCACATATGACTTTTGTGGATAATGCCATAGAAAAATACAAGTTCTTACTGTTCATTGACAGTCAGGTAGAGATGGGGAACAAAGAAAGGAGAATTGTGTTATTTAATGTATTACCTTTAAGTCACAGTAATGCAAGATGACAGCATTTCAATAATGGAGAAAAGAAATGCAAGAAATGGGAAGGATTCTTTTTTTGACAGAGCTACTACCTCTGGAAAGTCTGTATCACAAACTCTCTATTTTAGTATTTACTCATAGGCCTATAAACAAATGTTCATACTCCAAAGAGTAGTGTGAATGGGTGTTAAAGTACTAGACTTAAATCAGATCATACATACAGATAGCTAATAATTTTCCAGTACAATACTGCTAATTTAATATTGCTTTATTATTTTGCTTTTCTCTTCCTTTTGCCAGTGGCCAAAATTAAATTCAAACCATAAATTACTATCAGGGTAAACTGTGAGATATATTTCTCTTTGCCAATTAAAAAGTTATTCTTTAAATAATATAATTAACAAGTCTTCAGTATCACGTGATGTAATAGTGTCCTTACTTTAGAATCTTCAGAGAAGTAGAAATATTTTCTCTTTGCTGCATACTTGTGATAAAAATGCTTCTTAAATGCTAGAGTTAATTGTAGATTGGTATTTACTTTCATTTTCTGTTGAGACAGTAGGAAGATTTAATCCTGAAAATAATATTCAGAGAAAACGAGAGTTAGAGGGTGAGGCAAAGAAGTTTAAGATATTGTAATTTTTATTCAGTAGCTCACTGGTAATCACTATACTCATTTTTAGGCTAGCAGGAGTTATGCTGCCAAAATAAAAGAAGAAAACAGAGTAAACAGGATAACATATAACATTTGTACAGCCCTCTTTTGCTATTCAGAAATGGATCAATGGACAAGCAAAAAGGTAGAAATTTCAAGCTAGCGCATCAGATTTTATCTTCATTAAATAGATATGAAAGTTGCAATCATGTAATGATTTTCTGACAACTTCCATGAGAGGAGCTGAAAATCTGACTGATGTCGTTATGGGAAAGTTGTTCTTGGTTGTTCTGTGTTTTCTCTGTAACGTATTCTCTTGTTACAACTAAAAAAAAAAAAAATCAATTCTTTTCTTCCATTCTTCTAATAATAAAGAAAAAGATGCCTGCATCTTGTTAAACCTAATCACAGACAGTTGAAAAGCCACAATCTATATCCTAACTTTCAAAGCTTTAACTACTGTTTATACTGTGTACATCTAACTGACTACTCATCAATTCTACTCAGCTCTCTGAATTGTAAATGCAGCTCCTGCTGAAATTCTCACCATTAAACTGCTATGTGAGAGAAGTAAGCCAGAGTGTCTGTAGCCCATGGATGCCCAGGCATGCAGTAGTAGCTACCTCACATTTCACTGTGGCAGGGCAGGCTTTCATGAGCCAACAAGACGATGAAGAAAGCAAAGGAATAGCTAGAGCTTTGGTGTTCAGTGTTTTTTCTCAGTGCTTGTGTAATATCTAGAATGATTTGACAAAATAGTTCAGTCTTATATAGTCTTTAGTTATATTCTGTTTTATTATTGCAGCAACACAGTATAATATGCAACCATATTAAAGTTCTTTTTTTTTTTTTTTTTTTTTTTAAATTGAGATGATAATGAGTAATCTTATTAACAAACAAAAAGAAAATTCAAATTACTGGAAATGTATTTTGTGGTTGCAATGAGGCATTTGATATACTTGTAATAATATTTACAGTAAACATACCAGGGGATCTAAATTAATCACCTCTTTAAAATCTTTCACTGTTGTGAAATCTTTCATTGTTGTTCTCTTATCTCTTAGATGGAGAAAAATTGGAGACAGCACACTAAACTGGTTATGAAAGCCAACCCTTTCATCACTCTTCACCTGATTTTTTTTCTTTTGCTATCTTCTGAGTATGTTAAAACTTCAGAAATAAGCTTTTGACGGATTTTCTTCCTTGAATTTATTTTTTGCTCTTGCAAAGTGCCTTTTGACCACATTTACAAAAGTCTGCAGCAATGAATTCCACAGTTTGGGACTACATTGGAGGAAAAATAACTGCCCATGTTTGTTTCATAGCTTCTGCTCAATAGTTTCCTTTATCAACCTTGTTTCTTTTATTATGTGAAAGATTGTACAATCATTTAATATTCCCGTTCAATTCATAACCCTCATTTGACCATGTCTGAAACAGTAAGCTATGTACACCATTCTATTTCACATATTTATTTTAAAATAAATTGATATTTTTTGTTTAAAAAAGCAAATTTACAACTACTCAAAAAACATCAGGAGCCTTTTATTCGCTGTCTCATTACATACTTCGCTCAGGCATGACATGATGCCCATCCTTAGTGACAGCAATATGACATTCCCCATACATTCTCCCTCTTTGCATCTGTCATCACTACTGTGAAGAAATGAATACTTGATGAGGAGAGAAGAGAGAAAGGCTGACAAATAGACAAGTCACATTGCAGAAGCCTCTTGACAAACTCTCAGAGGAGTGCTGTATCAAACCTCATGATAATATCCATAAGAATAGCCAGTGTGCTGGCAGATCAGGAGGGGGAATAAGAGGTCAAATTCATGAAAGTAATGGAGAATTATTGTTTTACTGTCTGCTTGCCTGCTTCACTGGTGTGGTGGATCCATCTGCTACATCTTAATTTCGGCTTAAAACTCCTAACTGTTCCAGGAACTATTCTATTCCATATTGTTGATTGCGGTGATGTTCAGCACATTGAACCAAGTAAGGACCTCTACCATTGATCATATGTAAGGGAATAGATCTGTGGAAGACAAATTAATGCTTTATCAAATAATGTTTCCAGATGTTATGATAAAAACCATCAATGCAAGGAGACATCAAAAAAAAAAAAAAAAAGCGCTCTTCAGCTCTTCAAGGACTGGGATGGCGATGATTTTGTGAATCATTGTGAGACACACAATTTATTAAAAATCTCAATGACAATTTATCTCCAAACAGTTAGCAGCTGTCCAATCACGCCCAGCTTCATGGGTTCCCTAGTCCTACAATGAGCTTATTAAAATCCTTAGCTTTCATTGTACAGTGTCTGAAACTTAAAAAAATCTTGAATAATATGACATTATTCTCCCAAAGAACTGGAGGTGTTTTTGGAACTCATCTTAATTTCATCATCAACTGTTTTTGTCACGAGATGCAGAAAAAGATGTACTTATTTACACAGAATGATTTGCTAGTTTACTTTGGAGAAACACTTTTCCATTGCATGAATCTTAGTGCAAAGGAAAACATTCYGAACAAATGAAATAACTTGCAGATAAGATGCAGTATGACAGCATGTATAGAGTTTACATCATTGGCTGAGAAATTCATTTCTCTAACAGATCTTTGTTGGTTGATCATGATTTGGTATGGCATAGATTTTGTGTGACAAATATTCTGTTCTTCCTTATGGGTAAAATTGAACAGGATCACCGCTTATGCCAGTTAGAAGTGTGTACAGGTGGTGATAAATCTAGATGTTTTCCTAAGGGTGTCCAGTTTTCCATATAATGAGACTATTGTTTAGGTATCTGTGAAAATGCCAGTTGAATTGGGAAGCAGTTAAACCGCTTTCCCAAGAGCCCAGATGGTCCATCTGTCTGGTCAGGGAAACGTGGGTATGGTTACAGCTGCCAATATAGTCCAATATGTCACCACAGTATTTATGGGGTCATTCCACTCTGCTGGGAATTTACATTCCTGGACACAAGTATACAGTCATATCACTTGAATACTTACTTTGGAGCTAATTTTTAAATGGGACATGGGTCAAAGTCATTTAGATACTTTGTTTCTCCCAATGATTTGAACTTTATTTTTTTGACTCCAAATTAGATTAATCATGGGAGTATGTTTTTGCTCATGATTTGTATAAAGAAAAAAAAAGAAAGAAAAGAAAAAAAAGAAAAAGAGAGAGAAAAAAAAATAATAAAAAAAGAAAAATGTAAAGAAAAAAAGAAGAAATTTTTCCTGAATTTACATATATGGCTTTATGCACTGATCACACGAAGCACTGACCAAGATTCGTTTTTGTAGCAAATAACTACTGAATGAGTGGCAGGAAGAGCAGTCTCACAGGAGTATCAGAACTGTAGAGAAGACAAAAAAGTAATCATTAAAAGCTTTTCAGAAATCTCTGGAATAAAATGGAATTGCAAGATCCTAAAAAAAAAAAAAAAGAATACTTTTCATTGGTGTACATTCTTTCCAAAATAGGGTACCATTATGATTTCTTTCCTGTTTTTCCAGAAGAATCAAAGTGTAAAAAATACCATGATGCCTACAGAATTATCATGGTATACAAAACACAGCAATTCCTTTCTCAAAGACAACATAATTATGCTACTTTAGATGCATTCAGATTCATCCTGTAAAAGGAGTAATAATACTGAAGATTTAGTGAGAAGAGAATGAAGCCTAATATTTATTGCAGAGTAATCAAGTCTGTATGCAAGAAGGGAAAAGAGAGCACAGAGGTTAGAAATATTAAATAGATGTTTGTTACCTTTTGCTTACTGTTACGTAAGAAGGGAAATGAGGGAGAAGAAACAGTTTTTATTGCTGAAAGAACATGCTGTATTCCTGAGATACAACAGATTATCTTGAGAAGTGCTTGCATTTCTGGTCTCGGTGTTTCAAAGTGAATATTATGGAGAAGATACAAGAAAGTATAAAAAGAGCAATTGTGGTGATCAAAAGGATGAAGCAGCTCCCTCATAAAGAGAGGCTAGAAAGGTCTCAGTTGGAAATGAGAAGACTGGTAAGGGATGTGTCCCAGGTTTATACAATCAWGAATGTGGTAAACAAAGTGAATACAGAAAGGTTATTCACCAAATCCCACAACACTTAGGAGCTTTCAGGGAAAGGAGGTTAATTTAAAACCAGCTTCCTAGACATGTTCTAAAAATCTCCAGTTTTGCTCCTCTTCATAATTTCTATAAATTCAATCAATGAAGTTCATAATGAGGGCCAAATCCCCTTATCAACTACTATGATGGCCTCAAAACACAAGCTGTCATTAGCCATTGTTTAACTGGCCCAGGAAATTCCTTGAACAAAGAAATAAAAGGTGATTAATTTGGAAAAAAAAAGTCTTAAAAGAACAAAGTCTAAATTCCTTTGACCCAGTTGCTTTTAAAAGCATATGCAAATATTTATCAGAAATTACTGAAAACATTTAGCTGAAGTTTGGCAATTAAATGTACTTATTATTATAAATTTAAATATATAATGTTCTAAAACTATATTTAAGCTATCATGTTTCTATATGTATGAAAATCAGACTTCTGGCTTATCAGTCATTTCCATGAGTATTAATCCACAACTGTTGGCCTCCTTGATTTTGCAAGGTAGAATTTTTAAAGTCTATAAGTGAGAACCTTAAATATTCTTTATATATTTTGTTAGTGTTTTGTTTAAYTAACTAATAACTTTGTTTCTCCTGCTGGGGGAAATTGCTAGTGGAATAGATATTCGGTGGATACTAGGGACTGTTATATCTGTTCCTTAATAAAATATTTGCTACATGTATTTGAGAAGAAGTTTAAAACCAAATTAATATACTGACCATATGCATAAATTACATACATACATAAAGCACACAGATATGTATTTATATCCATATATATCCATGTATATACATAAATATATATAATATATATAGAAACATATAATATATTTTTCTCCTGGAAAACTTATTTATAAAAAAATATAATTTTTCATACATAATTAAATTGTTGGGATTTTACTCCCAGTAATCATGCATAATCAGTGGTAAGCAGGTCACTATCTCCTTTCATTAAGTCATGCATACTGTAGCAACAGAGCAACATGAGATGAAGCAAACACCTCGAACCACAGCATTTTGATTAATTACAAAATATACAAGCTAATTGGGAGTTTAGCATGTGGATACCAAGTAATATAAATATCATAGTGCTATTAACACCTATGAATTTCACCATTTCACCAGTTTTGGGTTCAATTTCTTCAGCAAAAGTCTTTCTATGTGTGATTTTTAGCTCAAGAAAAGAGCTAAATATTGTGGAAGCTGATGAAAGTGCTTTTGAGCTGAGACAGGTGATGGAGGAAAGAGGGGGAACCACATAGATATAAAATAAATGGTGATGATTTATGATCAAGAACAAAGGAAATTCAGACACCTACTGAAAAACAATTAGCATTAAGCTGCACAAATCTAGGGGATGGAAGAGTAATTTTACATCTAGTAGGAGAAGACACTTTCTTAACTCTATTTCTCTCAAGACAGCAAGTATTCCATGGAAAATACAGGTGATTTCAAGGTTTAGAATATAAATCTATCTACCTGTGAAAACTGTATATCTGAAATTAACCTTAAATTGCAATATTAAGGATTTCTCAGAAATTTATGCATAGAAAGTGTGTTTGAATGATATCAGAATGGGTTATTCATGATGTCTTATGGTGTCCATAGGTTATTTTTCAAAGAATTTTATAAGATTTTTTTCCCAGTTCATCCCCCCATTACTTTTATTATTATTTATTATTTACTATTTAAATTCATGTATCTATACTTGGTTATTTAAATTAATGCTTCTAGCTTTTAATACACAGGAGGGACCAATGACAAGACTACTGCTGCTCCAGATGTTCTCCATCCAGGTCGGGCCTGTGAAATGGTGGTGGGGCAGGCAGATCTGCAGGCTGCACCTTTTCATTTCTGCTCCACTCCCCATTTATCTTCAAGCAGAGGAGACTCATTTGTGGACCATAGCTATGAGGTAGGAGATGATAAGCTCTGCTGAAGGTCGAGGAGTCTCTGCGAGAGTGGAGCTGATTGAAATTTTCCACAAAAACAGTGGACAAAAACCTTTTGTGCTGCACTGAATGTGGACTGCCCAGAAGCCAGAGCTCAACATTGCCTTCCTCTCCCCAAAAGTGCTGCCTGTGCTGCCTTTACCCAGAGGGTTCTAGGATCTTCTGCTCACAAGACATTGCTATCTGTTATGTTGTCCTCTTTGCTTCATATTTTCTCATTCTGCACCATCTCAAAGAAGTGAAACCAGATAAACATCACGCAAATATGGGTGAGGTCTTGAAGCAAGAAACAGGAATGAAAATCTGTGTCTCAACAGCTCTGTCCTCTAGTCTGTCTGATCTCTTTTAACAATCTATGTTCACCCACTGTAATGTCAAATCTTTTATCTCTTTACAGTCTTCTGGTAGTTATTATCGAGTTTTCTTCTGCTTGTTGCCACCCACAGTTCTCTTATGCTTTGACTGGTTTCTTATGCATTTTTTACCTGTTAGTTACAGTAGGAACCATTTTGACACATTTAACCTTTAAAAATAAATCACATTTTCTCTTTCAAACTTCAGTGCTGCAGTTTTGAGGGCCATAGATGAATAGTGTGGAATTTATCCTTAGTAAATCAAACTTTATTTACAAGCTGAAGCTTCTTTACCACAAATGGCCACACCACAGTATTTAAACCACAAATRTCCTTCACTTCCTCCCCTGCACTTTTTCACTCTGATTATAACATCTGCAAAAGAAACCTCTGATTTTAAAGCCGTATAATAAACAGTATGCAAGTAAAATATATCTGTAGAGTTTCTAGACAGTTTTGTTAGCTTTGAAGTGGAATTTTATAAGTAACATATGGTTCACCAAAATAGTTTTATAAAAGCCTCTACTGATACTGGAATTTAATTCCATTGTCTATATCAAGCAGTAACATTAATATCAAACAAAAGCATGTCTTTAAAGAAGGAAAATAAACTCAGCCCTTTATCCTAGACCTACTTTAGCCATTTTCCTAATAGCAGTTTTAATAGCTGATTATATCTTCATGCKTGAGAAAAAGCAGCTTTATGAAATCCTAAGATTAGAACTCTTTCACATTTATTATGTACTTAAGGGAAAAAAAACTCAAGTTCCTAAAGTGTGCGAAATCAGTCAGCCTGTTTGAAATTATATTAGATATTTAGAGACACCTGAAATATGTGGACATTTTATCAAAGACGTGAACCTTCTAGGACTGAGCATGTGCCAAGCTTTCTGCAGTCTCATTTCAAGTTAAAGGCATTGGAGATTGCACAGCACTTCAAAGCAAGTCAAGCTCTCAGACTGAGTGATTAAACAAATCAGTGGTCCAGCTTTACTTTCAGTGGCAGAAGTCAGGATCTTCTTTTAGGAAATAGACATTAGAAAATGTATATATTTTAAGACTGTACACTTCCATAAACAGCACACATCTGGTTGAATTAATGTGGTTCTGGGCTGTGGAGAAGACCTAGCTTTTTCTTTTCTGTCTCATCTATGTAGATTAATAGTTTTTTAATTGTTTGCACATTTTCAATGCTTTAACTTCCCCCTTCCTTCTCCTCCCCCCCCTTTTTTTTTTCCCCAGGACTTCAGGATAATACTGCAATACCCAATAAACCTTTTAGTTTTACAGTATTCTTTTATTACTTACTGTTTTCATTAATCTCTTAATGAGTATGGAGACTAAATAATGTCTAATTGTTTTCAGTAGCTTTTTAATGCCTATTTCATTAATAACTTTCATTCCAGGTTTTAGAATGATATCCACTATTCCCTTCTACCCTCTAGCTTACAATGACTCTGTTAGGTGTGATGCTGCACTGCTCCTGGAAGGCTTCTAAGCTGTCTTCTACATTTGCTTTATTTCAAAATATTGAAAAGGAAGTATAATCAGTATGCACTTCTCATTCAAAGTAAGTATTTTTAAATGAATGTTTAGTTAAAAAATCCATTCCAGCAACATAGTAAAATAGGTAAAAACATATGGATCCATTAAACCAATAATAYCTGACGTGCTACCATTAAGAAAAAGTCTGTCCTATGTGCCTATAGAGAAGTAGAATCCATAGATGATAGCACAATTCTTTTACTTTTTTTCATAAGAAATACTAAATCAGGGACTGAAAAGTAATTCTGTTATCTTGGTTCAGAAATAATGAAACTTTTCACATGAAATAACTTTTTTATATTTTTCTTCACAAAAATATCTTCTTTTCTTAGCTTGCTGTCTTGCAGTACAGAAGGAAAAAAATCCTATAATTTTGAAGTCTGACATTTAGTAAATTTTTTTTTTTTTGAAAGAGGGGGGTACCATTACAGTTTATGAAAATATCCCTAGAATCAAAACTCTGGTATTTTTGACATTTAATGTCTTTCACTCAAAATTTTACTGTGTGTTTCTGACTTTACTGGGACTCACATGCCTACCACCTAGACACTTTATACAGTACAATCTTGTAGCACAGTTTCAGATATGAAACAGATGTTATAAGTCTTTTTTATTATATGGATATCACTTATTTGTGTTATTTTATATGATCCATTATTTAGAAAATCAGAAAGAAAAACACATGATATTTTTGATTAGACAAAATATTTGAATTCTGCCATAGACTTGTCTTTGACTAACAACAGGGTGCAAATTTAAATTGCAATGATAATATACTCTAATAATGATAGAAATCTAATGCAAGACAGACATTTAAAGACTTTTTAGACAAGTCTTTCCTTGATGCGATATTTTTTGAGGTTCATGGCCCCAATAAGATAGAAAAATATATTCAACGGGATCATTGATTTTCCTATTGCAAAATTTCTACTGCAGTTACAGTTACATGCATTTGAAATCCACTTTGCTATGCCAAACTCAGCTCTGTTGTGCCTATTTTTATGATTTTTTTATCTTATTCCAACTGAAGTCAAGTTTTATTCCTTTCTTTTTCTTATTTTGTATCATACTATCTCTTACTATATTATCTATGCTATTTTTTTTCAAATTGTCTGAAATTGTGTTGACAATTTTTGACATTGAATTGTTTTACATGTTTGCATTCAACAAAGGGGAGCAAAGGCTTTTAACATTGAGTAGATACATTTAAAACTACTTAAAACAATTTAGATGACAGTAAAGTGTTTATTGCCTAATGAGCATGCAATATGAATATGGGCTTTCATTTAGCTATCAGTTTCAAACTAGCAAGTGGCTGACCTCACTCATTGCAGGTGGGTATGCAGCCTACTGCTTAAAGATGAAACTCAGTAATTGACATTGCATTGTACCTAGCTGAATTGAGGCAGCATTCTAGAATTCTGTTTTRTACATTTTCATAATCCCTTTTTTCAAATTAATTTCAAAAAGAGCAAATGGAGTTTTTGCTGTTTCTGTATTTTTCTGAAGATACTTTTTGCCATAGAAAAACTTTTATGCTATACTATGAAATACACTATTTATGCTATACTAGAAGTTTATGAAGAATTTGAACATATTACTACAGAAGTCAGTGACAAAGTTCATAAGAATGATACAAAAATGATGTAAGAATTTTTAAAAGATCTAGGAAATGTCACTATGCCAGAATGACTATAAAGCAGCAACCAAAGGTGTTTTTGTCTAATCATAATAATATGCAAGACTAGTATTATAGACAGGAATATGCAACAGATTTTGAAGTGACAAATAATTGAAGATATTAGAGATAAATTGACCACTTGATAAAGCTCTGGCAAAGGTACATTTTCAACTCTTTAAAATTCATCCTTGTTTAGGAGAAGATATTTCAAAATGGAACAGATATGAGAAACAAAAAGAAATGAGAGCTTTTTATGATTTGAAAAATGTACCATTTTTATTTAGCAATATGAAAGAAAGATATATGTTGTCTATTGCATATCAAGGAATGAGAAGTCAAGATGAGAGGATTTTTTTTTAACACAAAAGGAGATTATTGGCTCAAGAAAACAGAGGAAGAACTCTCTTAATGAGATATTCATTCATTCCTTAATGAATTCATTAATTCTTTAATGAATGAATTAAATTAAGCTGGAGATGAGTACAGCTTTGTAACCTTTGTAACTTGATTGTTTCTATAGCGAAAGACTATCCTATATATATGGGTATTTGCAATATCCATAATGAGACAGCAAGTTTTTTTTAAGTCCTAACTTTTTATATCACATGAGGGAACTGCTGGTTCTACTATAGAAAGTTACTAATGCAATGGTGAGAAAAGATGAAATATATATTTCTGGGATACTTTTTTATTTGGTAAGCAACTTATATAAAGTTTTGCACTCAACTTTCAGGTCATGGGTTAAGTAAAGGATCTGGAAGCAGTTGAAGAACTGGATGGCAACTTTTTCATTTATTATAGCAGAGTGCAGCCCACTACTAAGAGCAATTCCAATAATTTCCAGGGAATAATTTCTTGGGGATATAAATGAAATGCATACACAACAAAACTCTTTTTTTATGACCCTCTGTGTTACAGCTGTGTTTGTCCTCATGTTTCACCAGACAAGGATTGTGAAACTGGTTGTGGAATGTGAAAGAGTTTCATCTGCTCTCTCAGTTGTTTCTCACCTAATGAAAAAATTTACTTGTGTTTTTTCTAAAGAAGAAATTATATTTGTTCTTCTCAGTAGAACTACTGGAATTTCATAAAGAGTTTTCTTTAGCAATTTTGTAGAAATATACTGTATACTGGATTTTTAAGAGAAATGTTGAATTCTACTGCCATTTTAAGTTGAATAATTGACAAGGCACCTAATGCCACTGAAATTAGTGATGAATATTAATTTTCTTCAGGCACTCTTTAAAGCCATTTTTTACCTGCTTTATTAGTTTAGCCATCAAAACATCACTTTTATGTTTAAGATGAAAGCAAAATATGCTTCTGTTTAATCATTATGAAGAGCTTTTCTTTTTAATCTGTATGCTTCCAAATACTGAATATAAGTATTGACCCCTCCTTTCAGTTAGAATTTTGAAAATATTAGGGCATTTATACATTAAAGTTGAGACTTGCATTGTATCCAGCAGCCTAAGGTCATACCAGCACCGATAATTCACTATGTTTTTAGATTGAAGATCAGAAGACTTTAGATTGCACATGATATATGCATAGGAACAAAGTAGTTCCCATAATTCCCATAAGAAATGATGCTAGAAGACAGGATTATGGACAAAAATCTCCAGGATTTTCAACTCTGATCCTATGAATCTCTTCGGTCACATGGTACAAAATATTTGAATTTTGTTCTACAAATCAAAAATGAAAAAAAGAACAAAACCACGAAAACTATATGTTGGCACCACATTTTGAGAAGGGCACCAAATCACAAGTGCCCCTAAATAGATAGTTTGATTATCTCTACTCTCACATTTAAAGTTAAGCACATTGAATGACTAATAGCTAGGGCACATGATAACTTTCTTGAACATATTAATTTTTAAATTACATGGTTTATTTTTATGTGAAGATCATAAACAAAGTAGAATCCACTTGTAATTCCACATTATTCCCCATTAACTTGATCTCTTTTTCATAGATATCAAAACTAAACTACTCAACGACTCTGTAAATAACATTCTTTTTCCTAAAGACCTGCAGACATATAAAATAGAAGAGAATGTTTTGAATTTCAATATTAATGAATTTTATAGAAAAGGTTGATATTCTAAATAAGGAAGTTGAATTAATTCAGAATCAAACTTTTTTTACTTGAATTATACCTGTATGGATGCCCAGTTGCACATTCTGTGTGAGCAAAATCTACTGATCTCACTTAATTTTGCAGAGATTCTCATTAAGGAACCTCTTTAAGTCTGTAACAAGCACCACTAGAGTTTATATTTGCTGTGTATATTGGAGATAGCAATGTGCCGTGCACATTGAAGATAGCAAAATACTCATACTTTAGTTACTTTTAATCTGTGTGGGTGTTGGTCAAGAAACAGGGAAAAACAAGCCAGGATCACTAATAAAATCACAGAACATAACACGAATATATAAGAATTTATATAATTAGAGAAGGCATAACACTATGTTCTGTATGTATGCAGCTTCTTGAGAATCTATTAAACTAAATACATGTCAGTAACTTTCAGTGCATTTTGTCTTATATTTCCACTTTGAAATTTGCTAGCTATCCTGAATTCCTCATTAAAAGATGCTTAGGAACCAAGCGATGAATCTTCCTCATTTTTGAAGACAGCAGTGGCTAGCACTTCTGTTGGCCTGAAGTTTTAATTTTAAATACTTTAAAAGGCTAGGAAACTATAATTCATACAGTGCTTTATTCAGATGATGTGGTATTTTGATCTTTTTTTTTCTAATACGAGTGATAAGTTGTTTAACATGTTAAAAATCTATTGTAATACTGTATATTGTAGACTTAAGAACTATTCCTTTTCTCTGAAAATCGTTATTGATTGAATATAAAGCACTTCAAGAATGTTTTACATAAATGCATTTAGAAATCCTATTTGTCACTGGGCAACTATCCTCACAGAGCTGAACATGAAACAGTAATCTCAAACAACCCTTCTGAAATATTAATCATTAAATGAACCCATGGGATAAATTTGTCTTTTTTATAGCTGACCCATGTTCTATTCCTTGCTCCCTATGGTAGGACTCAGAATTATGCTTCTGAGAAAATAAAAACAAGGTTGAAAAAAGAAATATCAGGTTTAGATGAAAACAATTTATACTTTTTGCTTTTAAAAAGAAAAAAATAAAACAAGTACTAATAAATTAAAAATAAAACAGGTAGGCAAACTATTACCAAATATTTCTTAATCTATTCTATACTGAAAATTCCTATTTCAATAATTATTTTAAAAATTATTTCTAAAGTCATATATTTCTTCTAAATTTTCTTTCCAGATAAGTGTAAACCTTTTGCTGGAGTTAATACCTGAAAGCCATTAACATCCTTAAGTCCACTTACACAGTACCTAAAAGGCTTTAACACTGAAGCTGCTAGTATACTGGTTATGGGCTTTGTTATCTTTTTTTTTGTACACAGCAGAAGACCATCTCTATATAGCAGAACTTATGGTACTCAATCTTTTTTTTCTTCCTGAATGGTGGTGGGGAGGGAAGGGCTGATGCTACTTTATTTCTTTCCTAGAAGAAGGAACAAATGAATCATTGAGTTTGAATGATCATTTATACATAAAAATCATCCTAATATATGGAGTTTACATTGTTTTTATGAAGTGAAATTTTTTTTAGGAACCTGCATCCGTGTTAGAGCACACAAGGAGGAATTATTTAACATTAATTCACATCAGGAAGAATATTGGGCAGTGATGACTGTTTCACTTAGTATGTGCTGAACACTTCCTGTGTAGAAAATGCATCTCCACTGACCTAACTGCAGAAAGGGCAGACACCTGAAGATCTAATGTTGTCACCAGCCTATTTAATTCGTCTCTAAAGTTTTCAGCTTTTTCATCCACTCAAATGTCTTTCAGTCCTTTAAGACAGGGAACAGACTGCTCCTCACTACTCCTTCAGCACCTTTTCAAGTCCATATGTGGACTTTCAAGTCAGTATGTGTTTTAAAAGAATTAATCTCATCTAGGGAGTTACTAAAAGCCTTATCAATCTGCATCTGCAGCTGAATCCTGTATCCTTCTGTTAGTTAGAGTGAACTATATGCTTTCCTATTTGGAAATGTTTATTTCTGTCCTGAGATTCCCAGAAGGATTTTAACAGTTGACCTTTTGGACATTTTTGCAACTCTGGATGCATATTAATTTTTGTATCTGTAGGAGGTCTGCAGCAAATAGCCTCCTGTGACAATACCAAAAAAAGTTTAGCAAGTTTTAATTAATGTTTCTTTAACTAGGTCATCAGAGTATGAAATCTAACTTCAATGGTAATTAATTGGCACTTAAGCAAATATTCCAGAACTCCCTTGTTAGTCTAATAAAGGCATCAGACTTGTCAGTAATTATCAGAGTGAGTTACTATATTCTATAAATCTAGAAAACATAGAGCATTGCATATATTTCACTATGTTTTTAAWTCAAGCAATGTGGCATGTAGAAGTATTTCAGAGGGATGGATAGCTTCATTGTTTTGATTCTAAATTATCACTGATAGCTCACATTTTACAACAACATTCTACTTCAGTATTCTACAATATTCTACTCTATTAAAGGCCTAAAAGCATCATCAATTCTTTAGAAAGTATAACTCAAGTGACTAGTATTGTAAAAACAATTTTAATATATTTAACTAATTCTTAGGAGACACCAGGGAAATAGCTACTCTGGTTATTATTCAGAAGTCATTACATTATGTAAAACTATACAGTCATTTTTATTCATATGACAACTTTTAGAGATTTTTTTTCCTTACCACTAAAATCATGAACAGAAAATCATATTACTGGTAATTAATTTAGTAGCTGCAAAGGTGCTGGACTTTTTTTTTTAATATTTCGAAGGGAAGAGGCTGTAAAGCAGCAGGGCTCTGCTGGCACACAATGAACTGGTGGTGGCTGGGCTGATCCGGGGGATGGTGGATGAGTGCTCATTGCCCCACCAGTCTGAGCTGCAGCTTGGGCAGTGCCCCCAGGGAAGGACTAACAGCCCCAGGCAGCTCCTGCCCTGAAAACCTGCTTTGTCACTGGGGGATGTGGGGCAGCTTCAACCCTTTGCTGGCAACAGCTGGGAGAAGGGAGCAACAGCTGGGAGAAGGGAGCAGGTGAGGATAAAAAAGGTATATAAAAATGACCAAAGACTAAGAAGAAACAAAAATATTACAGTTCCTCCTGACAAAGATGCAAGGTTTATTGAGAGGTTCTATTGAAAACTTTGGAAAATGCCATTTAACTAAGTATTTGAATTAAGAAAATACATTTGTAAGGCAATAGGTAAAATTTATAATATTTATAATAGGTTTSAGATGACATCATTAAGAGAATGTACAAATCTCACATAGCTCGGATTAAGGTTACCAAGAACTTAGCTTAAAATGGTGGAGTCCTGTAGGTTTCAGTGAAAGTTCTTATAAGACACATTATTTCTTAAGTAAAATTCAACTTCTGTTAAAACATGCTTGATTGGAAATACTACTCTTTCATTTAAATCAAGTTTGTTATTACCCAATCTTTGAAGAAATTAGAGACAATTGAAGGGGAAAGAGATTGGAGTGAGAAGGTATATTCAAAACAGGAACAGTTAAAGAAGTGCTGACTTTCAATGCTGCTTTTTTTTTTTTTTTTGCTGTACTGAGCACTCCATAGAATTAAATATGCCAGTATCTCTGGTAGTCAGCCAAAGATTTTATTCCTCATAAATTTCCTATGACTCAGGGGCATCCAATGAGGCTTATGGCATAAGGGAATATGGATGACTGTTTTTTCAAGCTGTATGACTACATAGTTTATTAATACTAATTTGAAATCTCTCAGATTCATCCTGCTGATGCAAATCCAGAGGGATACAATGACTTACTTATCATCAATATAATTTTCAGTACTTAATAATACCAGAACTGAGGTCAATGTCATGTGTGCTTCCTGATAGTTGCAATTGCAGTGAAGAAGCAGAGTTGGTTTTCTAACAGTTTAAGTGCTTTTTGAATACTATTTTCATTAAAAAGAAGTTTACACTTTAAAACAGTTCATTCTCTGTACTATAGTGAAATAATAGTAGAATCCAATCACATATTGTGAAGCTTGAAATTTAGAATCATAGTAGTTTTAAAAGTTGTTTATCTTGAAGATAAAAGTTGTTTATCTTGGCTGCTTCAGTGTTCTGTGCTGGTTATTTGGTAAAAACTGTAGGTATCAGCTGGGAGAATATCAAACTTACTTTTTTTGTAGGAGGATTATAAAACAGTTGGATGAAGATAATTTTGGTATTATGATTGTCTCCAGTTATTTGCTAATAAAAACTGCCTTTGAGTTGTCATGAGACTTACACATGACTGAAAGTTTATATTCATTCATTTCAAGTTCAGATCATTTTTACATAGTTTTCTGCCATAAAATTAGGATTTGGGGACAGAAAAACGATGACTGTAGATAAGATTTTTTTTTAAGTAATTGAAACAAAATAGGAAGGTATATAGGATCAGTTGCATCTAAAGGAGAGTTTATCCCTTGAAGAGTGTCATTTACTTCTTGTCTGTAAGTCAAGAATACTTTGTAGTTTCCTTAAGTCTTACCCTRGTATACTTAAGACTTACACAGGCTGATTATTAAAATTTCAATTAATATCACAGTCAAGCCAGAACAGCACCATACTGAACCAAGAAAAAGTGTATATATATATATATGTGTATATATGTGTATATATATATATATGCTAGATTTTACTTGCTTGAAAAATATGTACAACTGAGAGTTACATTTTAAAATAAGGTCATGCTTGGCCATACATTTTCATGAAATTTAACATCAAAACTTTCCATATATAACTGATCTCATGCACAAGAATATATGAACTTGATTTTCCTTTCTTTTTTTTTTTTTTTTTYCCAAAGAAAACTGTCCCCCCAGCTTTGAAGTATAAAAAAATCCTATTGAGCATGGAGAGATTAAAGCATTTATGAATAAGTACAAAGAATTTGTAAATCTGACATTTAGAATAAAAATACAATTCACTGTCGTGGCATAACTCAGTCAGTGTGAAAGACTTTCCTGTGGGGGTAAAGGAGGGCTGGCAGAGAGAACTTTGATATGTTCAAGAAATCCACGGTTCTTAAAAACAAGAATAAAACAGTGTTAAGGATGAAGAAAAATAATGTTAAACCATTTGATGACAAAGTCTTCTGTTAATATTCACTGTTATTTAAAAAAGTCAGTGAAGGCATCTACATAAAGAATGTATTCAATAGTCACTGAGGAAACTCAGTGTCTCAATTCCATATGCTACTCTTTTTATATGCTGATTTCCTATAGTTTGAATTCACATTCAAAGTTTCTKCTCAATAGAAGGTTTGTTTAAACAACATAAGTTGACATTTTCTTTTTCCTCCTGATTTCTCGCTGTATTGAGCCAAACTGAAGGTTGGTTTGTAAGYAGTGGAGGAAATTTCTATTGATCCTAATGATCAGTCTCTGTTTTCTAGGGGCTCCTTGCCCTTTGGTCATACTTCTTTTATCAATGATCATAGCATATAGGGATTTTTTTTTACATATGAATAGAAATGATCAGAAAACCTATTTTCAGTCTTGAAACTCTTGCTCTCTGTTCTCTTCAACTCTTGAAACTTGAACTCTTGTTCTTTTCTTTCTTTTTGAAACACTTGGGTCAGCAGATCTCTTTACAGAATCACAGAATACTTAAGGTTGGAAGGGACCTCTAGAGATCATCTAGTCCAACCTTCCTGCTCAAGCAGGCACACCTACAGCATGTGGCACAAGGTGGCATCCAGGCGGGTTTTGAAGACCTCCAGAAAAGGAGACTCCACAACGCCCCTGGGCWGCCTGTTCCACTGCTCTGTCACCCTCAAAGGAAAGAAGTTCCTCCTCACCTGGAGACGGAACTTCCTGTGCTCCAGCTTATGCCCATTACCCCTCGTCCTGTCACTGGCCATCAGTGAA
>NW_020454483.1:2098717-2108642 GCF_003342845.1 Nothoprocta perdicaria
CCTCATGAGGTTCCTCTCTGCCCAACTCACCAGCCTGTCCAGGTCCCTCTGGATGGCAGCACAGCCCTCCGGAGTGTTGGCCACTCCACCCAGCTTGGTGTCATCTGCAAACTTGCTCAKGGTGCACTCCGTGCCCTCGTCCAGGTCATTGATGAACAAATTGAACAGCACTGGGGCCAGTACTGACTCCTGGGGGATACCACTGGCCACAGGCCTCCAACTGGACTCGGCCCCATTTATCACCACCCTCTGAGCTCTGCCATCCAGCCAGCCCTCCATCCACCGCACCGTGCACTCATCTAGTCCACTGTCCCGGAGCTTCCGTATGAGGATGTTATBGGAGACAGTGTCAAAAGCCTTGCTGAAGTCAAGGTAGACAACATCCACGGCTCTCCMCTCGTCCAGCCAGCCTGTCATCCCATCATAGAAGGCTATGAGGTTCTTCAGACATGACTTCCCCTAGGTGAATCCATGCTGACTGCTCCTCAGTAGCTTCTTCTCCTCCATATGCCTGGAGATTCTCTGTAGGATGAACGGCTCCATCACCTTTCCAGGGACAGAGGTGAGGCTGACCGGCCTGTAATTGCCCGGCTCCTCCCTCTTGCCCTTTTTGAAGACTGGAGTGACGTTGGCTCTCTTCCAGTCCTCGGGCACCTCCCCTGCTCTCCAGGACCTCTCAAAGATGATGGAGAGATGCTGAGCAATAACCTCGGCCAATTCCCTCAGCACTCTTGGGTGCATCCCATCTGGGCCCATAGATTTTTGAGTGGCCAGTTTGCCTAAGTGATCCCTTTAGCTATAAAGATGCTTGTAGGTTGTATTGCAGGGAGAGTTAATACATACATAACATCAGAAGTCTTTTTTGGGGGAGATAAGAAGACTCAACCTACAGATTTTCTTTCTTGAAAATGCATTTGTACAGACAATAACTCACTTTGGATAWACTGAAGTTTACTGCTTCTGGCAGCCTTACTTTACCTTTTTAGCTGCAAACGTTCCTAAGGTAATAATGTACTTTGACAACACAAGTATTGTTACCATGGTCTTGCAGACAATGATTACACTTTTAAAGCTAGTTACTACCTTAACTTTTTAGTAAAGATTTTCACTACATGGTGCTGGAGGATTTTAAGGGGCCTTGAGTGTTATTAGAAATAACATTGTAACATTAAAGGCAAACAAATCACTCTACATAAAATTACTTAGAAGTATACTTACTGCTTGAGATAATAACATTACACTAATACTTCCTTAATTCTCAGTAGAGCACCATTTAAGGTTCATGCTTAAATTTGTGATTTAAAATTCTCTACTTTTTTATTAATAAAATCTGTGTTTTCTTATTAATTTTTAGTGCCTTGTTATTTTCACTAATAATTATTGTAAATCATTTGGATTACTCCCAAGTGCACCTATATATGTTTAAATGTGTCTATACTGCAGACTTCATAAAAATTTATGAATTATATTTGCCTAGGCAGCTTGAAGCAGTGCAACTCTGACAGACTGTATTGTTTCATTTATGTAGTTATCTGTCAGGCCAAATTAATCTGCCTTAAGATACACTGTCTATCCTGCTTTACGTATAACATGTATATAGTGTACAATGGGGTTAATAATAATAATGCATGCTAAGAAGTTAATATTTTAAAGACAGYGAATGAATTCGATTACCAAAACAGGGAAGGATAAGATGGGAACAGGATTCAGTGTAGTGACGATGTCCTTCAACCATCTGGAAAAGACGAGAACTAGACTTGCAATATATGTTCCTGCTTAAGAAAAAATTTAGTATTGTATGGAGTTTACATTGTCCCCTTGGGATAATGGTACATTTCACACCGTGCAGTTYATTAAAATCATTATAACAAAATAAATCAAATGAGATAGTAAAATAAGAATGATTGTAACTTATTTCTCAGTAATTTATTGAATTTCATAGAAATGTGATTTAAAAGTATATATTTTCTTTTTTGACTATATTTTGTTTCATTCTTTTATATTCTAGTCTTCTGTTTTAGTAAGATTAGTTTTTTTCTTAAATAATCAGCAAAAATAAAATCACACACACAATCACAGAATGGTTGAGGGTTGGAAGGGACCCCTTGAGATCATCTRGTARAAACTAGTCTGCTCAATCKGCAAGCAGGGACACCTAGAATGTACGTTAAGCTTTCTTGTCTTAGGCTGTGTATACTATGTTAAACAGATATTGAAAAATCCGTTTTGCCATTTTATTCTTCAGAATTGAAATAAGGTGAGGTGTGAGGTCTACTAGAAAGGCTAAATAAAAAAAAGGCATCATTAATACCTTACCTTCGTGTGAACTGAGGCTCTTATTTACATAAATAAAGAAGCAGACCTAAATTTGATCAGCTGAAGCCAATTCTAAAGAAAACCAACAGTATGAAGCCCAAGGTTTCTGAGTCTAAAATACAAGCTGTCTTTATTTTGAATTCAGGGTGAACACTCCTGCCTGTCTACCCCTGTTCTCACCATTGACTCTCTTTCTTTTTTGGTCATGTGGGATTTTGGCAGACCTTTATGTTTTTTCTGAATTACATGAAAGTATCTGAAAATCTCTGAAGTCATTCACTATGCTTCACTATTGTGCAGCAAGTGAGCAAGATGTTTATACAGGTACTTAATCTGGAACATCTTTTAAATRCTGCTGACTTTACTCTGATTTCTCATTTGCTTGCAATTGAGGTATGAGTTTAAATAGCTAAGAGAAAAAATGATTGAAAAAGACCTTTAAAGTATACCTCATTAAAATACATAAAACTCTGCAGCAGCAGAATCTTGTAGGTCTTTCCTAATCATGATACCTATAATTGTATGAGAGATCCTATGCAAGGAAACATTTTAATGTATAAAGTTTACTTAACTCTAGTCAATCCATATTAGTGATAATCAATGACATTGATGTTTCAGTGTAATGTTTGTAATTGTTGTTGGAGTGATACAGCACTCTCACATGGAAGGTTCCTGATCCTCTCTGGAATAAAAGACAGTTTTTGTAATCCTCATGAGGAAACAGTCCTCATTACACCTTTCAGCTGTCTCTCATTGGCAGGAATATTTCCTATACATTATATACTGACACAGCATATAAACTCCACACAAGCCTGGAATAGCTCTCCTACATCTTTAGAGCTATATTTAKCTCCGCAGATACAAGTTAGTTCAGGAGAAGAGGAAGGTGATCCCATGTGAAAAAAAGTATGTTGCAAAGAGGGGAAAAATAAAAGTCTAAAGATTGTAGTCTGTGGTATTTGTCTGTGATGTGTAGTCTGAGATACTTTGTAAACTGGTAAGCTGTTCCTTTGCTTTTGCTAAGGTATATAGTGAAAAAGAAGCTGAACCATTGAGCAAAATGAGGCAATTCTAGGAATGAAAGGTCTAGGAAGGAATAGAAACTGTTTTGCTAATAGCTATTATTTTGACTGTATTTCTTTTTCTGAAGGGCTGAAATTGACTTTAACTTGCTTAAGCTGTAGAAAGGACATGCTGCATTGTATCACGAAATGGTGTGCTTAGGATTGATAAAATCTATTTCATATAGATAATACTATAGGGATAGTTGCGGAGGTTTGAGGTTTTTCTTAAGATTTAAGATGATCATTCCTACTAAACTTGCCTGAATTTTTAACTTCAAAACATCTGTGCAAGTATTAGGAAGGACAGAAAAGATACTGAAAACTAAAACATAGAGCAGTAATGGCTAACAGGTGATTTGATAGAAATCACCTTAAAAATGGCCTTTGTAATACATAACAAAAGAAAAAAAATATTTCCTTGAAATTCATTACACAAYCACCATTGAGCACATCGACATCATAGGACCTAGGAAATATATTTATTTTTTCTGGGTCTAGATGTCGCAACTTGGTTATATCCTGACCTGCCATTGACTCTTATTTCTGCGAAAAAAGAAATCCAGATCTTGGCACAAACAGAGCTGAACTGTGCTGCAGCAAGTACATTTAATGTAACGATTTCAAAAGCCAAATTCATCCTTTAAAAAGACAACTGAAAGCACTGATAAATATTAGACAACTGGTGACAAAGAGTAAAGACTAACAATATTCAAATCACTGAAAAATATATATTAAAGATGCTTTTAAATAAGAGGTATTGATGCAATGCCATTTCTCTGAGGATACGGACAGTTCTCGTTTGACAACCTKTATTTCCTGAAGGATGCCCATATTATTATATTCAGAGGCAGAAGGGATTAAACTAAACATAGACAGAACCCATCAGTTGTCAAGCAGGGCTATAAATGGCATCCTTTACCCTGACTTGTAATTTTCTGACTGCATAACCTTAAAGACAGGCAATCTATTTTACAGGCTGACAAGAAAGAAATAGAGGGATGTGACTCATGAGATGGGGTATGGGGAATACCTTGTAATTTTCCCAGTACTGGTCTCCCCCTTTTAAGGCAGTACAGGTCTGCATTCAGTCTAGAAATTAAACTTCTGTAAACTAGATATCCCTCATATACTGGTATCATGTATCTTCAGATGCATCAATTCCTTCAATCTTTAATTTTCAAATAATGTYTTAAAGAAAGATCAAAAGATTCATTATCTGGAAAGCAAAGAAAAAAAAGCAAAGAAAAAAAAAGAGAATTCTAAACATCAAATATATAAATAGATCTTAGTCTTAAAACAGTGTTGCCATGTGGGAGGTGCCTGGGGATTCGTATGCAGGAATCTTGTGAAGGGATAACCCCAGGCACCAGTACAGATTAGGGGTTGACGTGCTAGAAAGCAGATCCGTGTAGCAGGATTTGGGAGTCTTGGTTGACACCAAGTTAACCATGAGTCAGCAGTGTGTCCTCGAGGCCAAGAAGGCCAATGGGATCCTGGCTGCATCAGGAGGAGTGTTGCCAGCAGGTCAAGGGAGGTGATTMTGCCCCTCTACTCAGCTCTGGTGAGGCCAAAGTATTGTGTGCAGTTCTGGGCTCCTCAGTGTAAGAGGAACATGGAGCTTCTAGAGAGGGTCCAGCTTGAAGCAACAAAGATGATTAAGGGACTGGAGCATCTCTCGTATGAGGAAAGATTAAGCAAGCTGGGTCTGTTTAGCCTGGRGAAGAGAAGACTGAGAGGAGATGTCATCAATATGTCTAAGTACCTGAGGGGAAAATGTAGGGAGGAGGGGGCCAAACTCTTCTTGGTGGCAGCCAGTGATAGGACAAGGGGTAATGAGTGTAAATCAAAACACAGGAAGTTTCAGCTCTATGTGAGGAAGAACTTTTTTCCTGTGAAGGTGACAGAGCCCTGGAAGAGGCTGTCCAGGGAGGTTGTGGATACTCTGCAGATCTTCAAAACCTGCCTGGATCCCAAAGCCAGGAAGCTCCTATGCCACTTGCTCTCGCTGCCTCTGCTGGAGCAGGGGGGTTGGACTAGATTTCTACAAGTCCCTTCCAACCTCAATCATCCTGTGATTCTGTGTGAAGCAGCTGAAGCAGCATATACTATGGATCATATAAATACTAAGATAGTACACTTCTGTGACATAGGCTTCATTTCAGAGATATAATAATAGACTTATTTAAAATGGACTTTTTTTTGTAGGGTTTCATGATCATCTATGTTTCGTCAAATTTGGAGTGCAGTATTGTGCAAAATTTAAGCAGGCTTATTCAAAACATTACTTGTAATAGGAATGTGCAGATAAAATTAATGTCATACGCAGGCAATATCCCTTGCTGGTGAAAATAAACTGTGTTATCTTCCCCAAACATTCAAAATCCTTTCCATTCACCATGTTTCTGAAACTCAGCTAGTGCTCTTTGCAGCTGATTAAATATATATCAGACATTCTTCTTTTCAAGTCACATCATATGCCATTCAGTATGTTTAATACAACCACTTTGAATGGTCACATTGTATAATTCATACCTTTCTATGGCTAACATATTACTTCTCATTAAGGAGAAAAAGCTAGTCAATGTTTAAAAAGTGCATTTTTACCTTCTCTTGCTGTCAAGTCAGCTGGTGGCATTTCTGTTTTAACTTTGTTTTTCTGAYAAATTTAATGGATGGTTCATCACAGCACAAAGCAGTCTGTTCAGTTCAGATATCTTTGAATCCTAGCAGGATTTCTTCCTTTGACTTCCATATATTTTGAATAAGATGCTTTGTCTTTTTTTAGGATATTACACTGTCACTTTTCAAGCATGATTTCCCTGTTCCTTCAGAAGACTGTATAGTATAAATATAACCTTTYTAAGGGAAATTAAAATGCCTTTGTTTATGAGGAAAAGTATATATGACTACAGACTTATCCATAAATTGTAATTTTTAATGTTTTAAAAGGCAGATCTTCACAAAATCAAAGACTCACAGAATGGTTGAGAGTGGAAAGGAACTCTAAATATCATCTAGTCCAACCTCACTGTTCAATATTATTAAAATCATTTAATTYTTGTAGACATAATAGGTGTCACAGTTGCCTATGAAAGATTTGGTGGATGATATGAAAAAGAAGGCAATTTGCTTATGCTCAGAAACCTTAAAAATGTCTTTTTCCCCTCATCTCATTTTTCCCCTACCTCTCTATATGTTTACACCGATGCTTGGAGATTATTAGRGATTTTTTGTCTTGTTCCTTACCTTGTGTCTCAGTATACATGAAGCCATAAAAGCTAGTATTAATTAAATCTTTCTCTATTAAAATACTTTTTACAATTATTATTATTATTTTTGATTTGTGAAATTATCCATTCTTAACAGCAAAAACACAGTTTCCTAGATGATGCAAATGCAAGCGTCATCTCCTGGACTTGATCATCTAGTTACCTCCTTGTATTAACGAGGAATAAGATGTTTACCTTCACCTTCCCTGCTGTGATGCACATGTTTTCCCTTGTTGATATCTCAGTGGGATGTTCATCCATTTAAACTTTATATCAGACTGGGTGTGAGTGGAATAAAGTGTATGTATCTCATTAAATGCTATTGATCAAATCCTGGTATGAGCATAATTAACCACTATGTAGTGACACAAGATTTTTTATCTTCAGTCTCAGTACTTTTTCCCCTATAGATAGTGTGCGTGGAAAACACTTTCAAATTCATTTCACATTTCTTAGTTCTCGCTAATTATAATTGTCAAACAGAAGTGTCTACAAATGCTAGCAATGGAGCCATAAGAAAACATAAGATACTTGAATAGAAATATTGCATATTTTAAGTGGTTCTTTTGGACCTTATGTTTTACAGCAGACTCGCCTAAATCAAAATTTGTATTATTTGCTATATATTGTAGGGAGGTATTTGTAGGGGATATTATTGGGTACTTGCTATATATTGTTAGTTTAAAATTTATTGGAGAAAAATAGTAAAATTGAAAAGAAAGACAAAGACCTTTGTATTTAAGGAAGTAGATCCTAGATGCTCACACATACCTAGATATGTAACTTGATGCAGAGTCTAAATTCTCATGTCATAAAAGAAACCCATCTCTGATAAATTTCATTTCTTCAGGTCCAGACTTGTAATTTTTTTTTACTTGAATCTAATTTTAAAATATTTTTATAAATAAAAAAGCTTAATTGGAAAATTACACATAAAAATCATAGAATCATAGTATGCTTAAGGTTGGAAGGGACCTCGGAGGTCATCCAGTCCAATGCCCCTGCACACACAGGGTCACCTGGAGCACGTGGCACAGGGCTGCGTCCAAGTGGGTTTTAAGGATCTCCAAAGAAGGAGACTCCACAACCTCCCTGGGCAGCCTGTGCCAGGGCTCTSTCACCCTCACTGTCAAAAAGTGTTTTCTCAAGTTCCTGTGGAACTTTTGGTGCCTCARCTTGTGGCCGTTTCCTCTAGTCCTCTCAGTGGCCACCACTGAAAAGAGGCCRGTGCCCTCCTCCTCACTSCCTCCCTCCCTTGAGGTATTTATACACACTGATCAGGTACCCCCTCAGCCTCCTCTTCTCCAGGCTGAACAGGCCCAGCTCYCTCAGCCTTTGCTCAKAGGGCAGATGTTCCAGGCCTCTGATCATCCTGGTAGCCCTGCGCTGGACTCTCCAGCAGCTCCACATCCCTCTTGTACTGGGGAGCCCAGAACTGCACACAGTACTCCAGATGTGGCCTTACCAGGGCTGAGGAGAGGGGGACGATCACCTCCCTCGACCTGCTGGRGACRCTCTTCTTAATGGATCCCGTTGGCCTTCTTGGCCACCAGGACACACTGCTGCCTCATGGTCAWCTYGTCRTCCACCATGACACCCAGGTCCCTCTCTGCRGRGCTGCTCTCCAGCAGGTCCACCCCTAATCTGTACTGGTGTCTGGGTTTATTCCTCCCCAAGTGCAGGACCCTGCACTTGCCCTTGTTGAACTTCATGAGATTTCTAATCGCCCAGTTGTCCAGTCTGTCCAGGTCCCTCTGCATGGCAGCACAACCCTCAGGGCTATCAGCTACTCCTCCCAGTTTGGTATCATCAGCAAACTTGCTGAGAGAGCACTCCAGCCCTTCATCCAGGTCGTTAAGTTGAAGAGGACTGGACCGAGGACTGACTCCTGGGGGACACCACTAAATACAGGTCTCCAACTGGACTCCACGTCACTGGCTACCAATCTCTGTACCCTGCCACTGAGCCAATTCCTAATCCACATCCTCGTCCACTCATCTATCCCACACCTTTGGAGCTTGCCCACGAGGATGCTGTGAGGGACAGTATCAAAAGCCTTGCTCAAGTTCAGACGGATGACATCCACCGCTCTGCCCTCATCTATCCAGCTAGTCACTCCTTCATAGAAGGTGATCAGGTTAGTCAAGCAGGATTTCCCCTTGGTGAATCCATGCTGGCTACTCCTGAGCACCTTCTTCTCCTCCACGTGTCTGGAGACAGCAGCCAGGATGAGCTGTTYCATCGCTTTTCCAGGGATTGAGGTGAGGCTCACCGGCCTGTAGTTGCCTGGATCCTCCTTCTTGCCCTTTTTGAAGACTGGAGTGAYGTTGGCTTTCTTCCAGTCCTCCGGCACCTCCCCCATTCTCCAGGAYCTTCCAAAGATGATGGCGAGCAGCTCGGCTATGACATCCGCCAGTTCCCGCAACACTATGGRATGCATCCCATCAGGGCCCATGGATTTGTSGGTTTGTGGGTTTTGAGTTTCCTTAGGTGCTCTCTGACCCACTCTTCCTCTACCTAGGCCAAGCCTTCCTCTCTCCAGCTCACTTCTTGTGTCCCTAGGGCCTGGCATTCTAGAGGGCTGCCCCTGACAAACACTGAAGCAAGGGTGGCGTTCAGCAGCTCTCTCCATGTTTTCTGTAACCAGGGTACCTACCTCGTCCACATTCTCCCTGACCTTCCTCTTGTTGTTAATATATTTGAAAAAGTTTTTCTTGTTGCTCTTAACATCCCKTKCCAGATTTAATTCCAATTGTGCCTTAGCTTTCCTTGTAGCATCCCTGCATTCCCTGACAGAGCTCCTGTATTTCTCCCAAGGGGCCTGTCCTTTCTTCCACATTCTGTATACTGCCTTCTTCTGCTGGAGTTTTGCCAGGAGCTCCCTGCTCATCCACCTTGGCCTCCTGCCCCCTCTGCCTGATTTCTTACGCACAGGGACGCACCGTTGCTGGGCATGGTGGAAATGCCGCTTGAAAACTAACCAGCTCTCCTGGGCCCCTCTTCCTTCTAGAGCCCTAGCCCATGGGATCTTTCCCAGCAGGTCTCTGAAGAGGCTAAAGTTGGCCCTCCTGAAGTCCAGGGTGGCAAGGSTACTTACTGCCCTGCCTCCYCCTCRTTGGATCCTGAACTCCACCAGCTCGTGGTCACTGCAGCCAAGGCTGCCCCCAACCTTCACATCTTCAGCCAGGCCCTCTCTGTTTGTCAGTACGAGGTCCAGCAGCCCACCTTTCCTCGTCAGCTCCTCCACAACCTGCGTCAAAAAGTTGTCATCAACGC
>NW_020454483.1:2108897-2223942 GCF_003342845.1 Nothoprocta perdicaria
ACTCCACCCAGCTTGGTGTCATCCGCAAACTTGCTCAGGGTGCATTCCGTGCCCTCGTCCAGGTCATTGATAAACAAGTTGAACAGCACTGGGCCAGTACTGACCCCTGGGGGACACCACTGGCCACAGGCCTCCARCTGGACTCGGCCCCATTTATGACCACCCTCTGAGCTCTGCCATCCAGCCAGCCCTCGATCCACCATGTTTCTGTGACTATCCCACCATGTTTCTGTGACTCCTATGAGATCATGGTGCTGGGACCCAGATCTCCAGCTCGTCTTGCTTATTCCCCATGCTTTGCGCATTGGTGTATAAGCACTTCAGGGAGGTAATTGAGCCTGAACTTTTCCCAGGAGGCSTGAGAGAGGACCCTCTATAATCAYGCCCTAGCCATACTTCCCCCATAGACCTGTTGGACGGCCATTGACTTAGGTTGTATGGGATTGCTTGCCCAGTCCATATGACACTCCCCTTCCCCCTTCTTGCTCAGTTTAAAGCTCTCCTAAGAAGATTGGCAAGTCTTTTAGCAAACACACACCTGCCCTTCTTGGTGAGGTGGATCCCATCATGCTCCACTAGCTGGTGATCATGAAACAGAGCTCTGTGGTTGTAGAATCCAAAACCTTGCTGCCAACACCAGCGGCGCAGCCAGTTGTTGATTTYCAATATGCGTTTTCTCCTACTTGAATCCATCCCCCTCATTGGGAGGAGGGAGGAGAACACTACCTGGGCTCCCATCTCTTTTACTGCCACCSCTAGGGCTCTGTAATCTTTCTTGATTTTGGAGAGTTTCCCCATGGCATCATTAGCACCCACRTGAAATAGCAGCAGGGGATAATAGTGTTTCGGACCATCCAGGGGAGCCTCTTTGTAACATCCCTTATTCGAGCTCCTGGTAAGCAGCAGACCTCCCTGGATAAGGGGTCGGGTCTGCAGATGGGTGCCTCCGTGCCCTGCAGCAGGGAGTCACCCACAACAATCACCCGCCGCTTCTTCCGGGTGCTCCTTTTTTCCTTTGGGGGAGCAGCTCTGTTCGCCGCGCTCCCTGGGGACGGCCTTTGAGCTCCCGCCTGTGCTGCCGGCTCCGCCCCCGCTGGGTCAGAGCCGCCTCGGGCTCGGGGCTCCGCGCTGCCCGCTCAGGGGTCGGCGCCGGGGCTGCCTCGCGCTGCTCGCTGCCCGCGCTCGCTCGCTCGGCGGCTTTGGGCCGCAGTGGCTCGTCTCTAGACAAGGAGCTCCGGCACGAGCGTCCGCTCCAGAGCCCTTCCCTTCGACATATGATCATGTTAAGATATATTTTACTCTACACTATACCATATAGAGCATCATTTRCAAAATTTAATCTGTAACATAAGCACTCACTGAGAATGTCAGATAGAACTCACGTTTCATAAAAGCCTGATGTCTATTTGATGTTTATCACTATGTAGATATTACCAGTTGCTTTTATTAAAACTTTTTTTTGGTTTAGGCATTTTTAATACCATGTGAATAATGAAAACACTACTGACATATTAATAAACTGTCAAATCTGTACTGACAATMTGTAAAAGTGGCAAGTAGTCCTAGTCCTCTTTTAGAGACACCTTGAACAAGCAACTTAAAGTGATGGAGAAATTGGTACCATACACATTCTTTGGTAAAGTACCTAAATGAAACAAGCACAGATTATTATAGTGCATGTAATTATGGTAGTGTCAGATTTGACTAGGTTTTCTATTCTGAAATAAAATGAGAATCTCAAGTTGCTTAAACAATTTTAAAAATAAAATTGTTTTCTCTCACTCCACACAAATGTTTCCCTCAACTAAAGTCATTAGTAGATTTAACATCAACTTCAATGAAGGCAGGGCTTTTATTTTTTCTCTAATGACTGCTACCAGCCCTCAGGATGATAAACACACAATACGTCCTTAATTGAATGCTCTGCAATCTAAACTGAAAATGAACTGTTTTTACAGAAAGGGTAGTTACCTAGGAATATAGATTTATGGTATATTGCATTATATATCATGAGAAGCCAATATARCCATGAAAGCATATGACATATTTGAACCAAAGAAAAAATAACTTGAAAACTTTCATATTGGTCTTAAGATTCCACGTATTTATAAGTTTTGTTAAGAGAGGCAAAATAAATCTTTTTGGTAGGAAAATGAACATATTTTTGAGCAAATATAGTTCCAAGTGATGACATTTTCATTTTTCATTGCACTGAATTTAAAAGAAATGAAGTAATTATTTAGGATAAAATATGGTACTGAGAACAAGGACTTTTTTGCCACATTTATCTTCCAAGATTTCATAATGGCAAACTCAGAATAATTAAGTATGAAGAAAACCATACTGTTTTGCCCACAATCAGTGGAGACAGACAGTATACATTTGTAAATCCATCTGGGAGAAAAGATTAATCCTCTCTCTTTTTGTCAGTACCTGTTTTGATAGCACTCCCTGGAAGCTAATTGAAAATTAGCTGCTGTCTCATTTACCAGTTGTCCAGGGTAATCACAAAAAAAGAATAGCACTCCTCAAAGAGAAATGTTAAACAAAGTAGTAAATATAGCTAAATAGAATACGGATGAGAGTTATTCAATTTCATATTCACAGGAAATGTGGTTTACCATTATATCTCCTGCTTTCTGACATTTCACCCAAGTTTGGTGGTGAAACTCAGYGGTGGCCAGTGATAGCACAAGGGGCAATGGGTTGAAGTTGAAACACAGGAAATTCCATCTCCCCATGAGGAAGAATTTCTTTCCTGTGAGGGTGACAGAGCAGTGGAACAGGCTGCCCAGGGGCGTTGTGGAGTCTCCTTCTCTGGAGGTCTTCAAAACCCATCTGGATGTCACCCTGTGCCCTGTGCTCTCTGGATGTCCTGCTTGAGCAGAGGGATTGAACTAGGTGATCTCTAGAGGTCCCTTCCAACCTCAACCATTCTGTGATTTTGTGAAGTTTCATGTAATATCACAATCTGTAGGACTGTCGAAACATTTGATATGCACAGAGCTTTCTATAGGCAAAAGGGCTCTATCTGAAGCCATGAGTTTTTCTTAGCTTATGTACAATCTTCACACTAATTAAAATACAATGAACAATTGTTGTTAGTCCAGTTGCAATAGTACCACAGTCCTAGTACAGAAAAGCTTCATTACAACTATAGATAATTTTTTTCCACAAAACTACCTGATATCTACCCCTTTTCCTCCGATGTTCTGGTCCCCAAAGGGCTATTTGCAGTGCAAGAGTGGCCTGAGGCTGTCAGACCCTTCCCTGGCAGCACTCAGGAGCTGCAGCTCAGACAGGCTGGGCAAAGGACCCTCCGCCACCAGCTGCCTGATCAGACCTGCCCAGCCACTACTGCAGACCCTGCACCAGGAGGGTGCCCACAGCCTGCCACCTCCCTCAGTAATGGTAAAAAATCTGAGCTATTTACTGGACTACGCTATGAGGCTACGCTATGAAGAAAGTACATTTAGCAAGTGTAGGTTGGAACAGTATGTATTTAGGAAGAAATCACAGTGGAAGYTGAAACAGAGACAATAAGTCGTTCAGAGACAACATCATGAATTATAAAGCACATCAGGGGTGCTAAGTAGGCTTCCAGATTGAAGTCAAAATCTATTTCTCTTCAATATTATAATGGTGAAACACTCATTTACAGTATTAATGTTGAATTTATAGACATGCTTATCCCTATTCTTAAAATAGCAAGCATGTGACAGGATCTGTCATATTTTCAAATGAAACACAGTGTTATCCGTGCGTTGGACCAGAGATAGCCCTTTCATTCCATGGGAGGAGAGTGCCATGGCATTCTCTGTCCTTTTTGAAATTGCCTCTTTAACTTTAGGAACAAGCTAAACCGATTTAGCAGCTTGGATTTTTCTCCCTCCATAAATTTTTGGCTGCTGTTATTTTTGTATGGGTTTATTAACTCTAAACAGGAAGATCCCATTAAGATCCATTCTTTAGAGAATACCCTCCCCACTGCAAGTGTTGCAGTGTTTTGGAATAGAAGCAGTTTATGCTTTTGGAATAGAGGCAATTAAGTTGGCGTTCATCTGCAGCTGAGTGCTGAAGACAGGTAATACTGAAAGGACCATAAGTTTTTGGAGTTCTTCTGAGATATAAATTTATTTCATAGGAGAATGACAAGGACCAAAGTCAGTTAAAATCTCAAAATTCTTTAACTTCATAAAGTCTTCATGAAGTCCTTTCCTTCCTTCCTTCCTTCCTTCCTTCCTTCCTTCCTTCCTTCCTTCCTTCCTTCCTTCCTTCCTTCCTTCCTTCCTTCCTTCCTTCCTTCCTTCNTCCTTCCTTCCTTCCTTCCTTCCTTCCTTCCTTCCTTCCTTCCTTCCTTCCTTCTCCAGTTAGCTCCACAATTAAAACACCAAGGACTATTTTAGGATAATTAGAGTATGTAAGATAGCAAGAATTTATATAACTATTTCTAAAATTTATCTACTCTGGTAATTTAATGTTTATTTAGGTAATTACCTAAATAAACCTCTGCTGTGTTTCATGAGTCTGTTGTGTTGCTTTCAAGCAAACTTTTTTCCTACACCAGGTAGAAAAAAATTGAATAGTTTTTTTCTGATCGACCAGCTAGCTTATTGTTATAAAAATCATTAAATATTCTCATCAAGTATGCTATAAATTTTCCAAAATTAATTTTAATTAAATGCATATATTAAATGCTTACATATGTTTCTACAAAAAAAAAAAAAAAAAAAAAAACAACAAAAAAGCAATAGCAGAAAAGAAAGTGGGAAAGAAAGCAGAACACTGCATAGAAATAGTCCCATGACAACAAAGATCTTGGGCTGGAATTTTCAAATGGGCATGAGGAAATTAAGTAACTAAATTTGAAGGTGAATACCTTTCAAGGGGAACTGTGACTGAATCTAAGAGAGGATTTAATGAACTTAAAGCAGACAGTAGATGAACTTACTGCACCTGAGCTGAAAACTGTAAATCTCATTTCCTTACACAGTGACTGCCTTTCCTAAGGCATGTCTGAACTCTTTTGAGGCTTACACTTTTGCCTTGGCAGTTTAAGTGTCTCAAATTACCTTCTCAATTTACAGGAACTTGCATAGATATTTTTTCTGCCTTTTTTCTCTTTGTTGTATAATTTAATGAATTTGTATTCTTGGACACTTAATATATAGAAACTATGTACAAATTAGAGGTACTATTATAAATAAAATCAAAATACAAGGTGTCTAGATAAAATTATTTTTTATTATATGTCACAGAAGTATTTGGATTGTTATTTTAGTGAAGTTTATTATTAAGTTTTCCCATTAATAGGGAAATGATCTGAATCACTGCAAATGGAAATTAATTTAACCTCTGTATACAGAGAGTCTGAAAGTCTATCAAAAATTTCCACCTTAGGAAGTTTATTGGATTGTGTATGAAACAGTTATAGTTCCCTGAGAGCCTTTGGGTAAAAGAGATGTAAGTGAAACTTTCCCCTTTGCAGTATGTTTTGTACTATGAAATATTTTCTTTCCTCCAAATTGACATTGAGGATATAGGAATACCTTGGAAGAGGAGGAAAATAAAAATCATTTACCTGGTAAAAAAATCCTCAACCCACAAAACCTAAAGACAACAACTCTCATTGTTTGCTGTGACAAATTTCCTATTGATTTCGCCTATTTGTCATGAAGAAGTAGCATTGTTTGGCTAACTATGCTAGCAGAAATTTCAAACATACAGAGAAAGGATGAAGAGCCCTAGTAGTTAGCACATTGAAAGCACTGTTCCTCTTTTCATTTGCTTTATATGACAATTTGCTGTCTTGTACCTGTATGAGTGAGCCACTAATTAAATGTAGGACCAGTTTATCAGTTAATGAAAAATCAGCCTTCCTCATGAAATCGCTACTTTTATTATTACACACTGCTACAGTATTATCTCTATCTTTGTAATAAACAGATTGGGAGGATGGTTTGCCCCTCTTTTGTATTACCCATATATTCAGTCTTGCTCTTGGTAGTTAAAAAGATGGGGACAAAACGTCTGTAAGAATGTGTAAGTGATGGGTCTGTGTACTGAAGCATGTAAGTGAAAGCTCCTGACTTACACCTGGTGAAAGTTAATCAACCAAAAGCAATGCCAAGTAGGATATTATATATTTGCAAAGTACATACTCAAAATTAAGTGAATGTTTTATTAGGAGGTTATGATTCAAATATTTAGTTTAATCCCTTATTATTGCTGCTCACATCAAATATAATATTTTCCATTCACTTACTCCCTTTTCCTTGAAACCTATCTATTATTAGGTTGTAATTCTTGCTTCTGATTGTACTCTAATGAATATCAGATCATTTTAGTCCTCATGTTTGTGGCGTTGTATGTTTCTTTGACTAATATAGGTTATACTGCAATAAAGTTAATGATGATTCACTAAACCATTTGTACTATTAACATAGTATAAACTATGTTCTCTAGTAGAAACTTTAGAGTTAGGTTAATATTGACCAAATGTGTGTACCAATATTCTGATGGTACATTGATTGGTTGATTTAACGACCTGGATGAAGGGCTGGAGTGCTCCCTCAGCAAGTTTGCTGATGATACCAAACTGGGAGGAGTAGCTGATAGCCCTGAGGGCTGTGCTGCCATCCAGAGGGACCTGGACAGACTGGACGACTGGACGGTGAGAAACCTCATGAAGTTCAACAAGGGCAAGTGCAGGGTCCTGCACTTGGGGAGGAATAACCCTGGATACCAGTACAGATTAGGGGTGGACCTGCTGGAGAGCAGCCCTGCAGAGAGGGACCTGGGTGTCATGGTGGACGACAAGATGACCATGAGACAGAAGTGTGCCCTGGTGGCCAAGAAGGCCAACGGGATCCTGGGGTGTGTTAAGAAGAGCGTCTCCAGCAGGTCGAGGGAAGTGATCATCCCCCTCTCCTCAGCCCTGATAAGGCCACATCTGGAGTACTGCATCCAGTTTTGGGCTCCCCGTTACAAGAGGGATGTGGAGCTGTTGGAGAGAGTCCAGCGCAGGGCTACAAGGATGATCAGGGGCCTCTAATATCTGCCCTATGAGCAAAGGCTRARRGAKCTGGGYCTGTTCAGCCTGGAGAAGAGAAGACATCTGATCAGTGTGTATAAATACCTCAAGGGAGGCAGTGAGGAGGAGGGGGCCAGCCTCTTTTCTGTGGKGGCCAGCGATAGGACTAGAGGAAACAGCCACAAGCTGAGGCACCAAAAGTTCCACAGGAACTTAAGGAAACACTTCTTGACAGTGAGGGTGACAGAGCTCTGGCACAGGCTGCCCAGAGAGTCTCCTTCTTTGGAGATCCTTAAAACCCGCTTGGACGCAGCCCTGTGCCACGTGCTCTAGGTGACCCTGCGTGTGCAGGGGGGTTGGACTAGATGCCCTCTGAGGTCCCTTTCAACCTTAAGCATTCTATGATTCTATGATTCTATGATTCTATGATTCTATGATTCTATGATGATTTGAAAGTGGTATATGTGCCTGGTTTTGGAAGATGTAGAAAAAATAAAATCAGCCAAGAGCTTAATTGTGTCAGAAAAGAGAGGAGGAAGAAGCTGACCTGAAACAAGAGAGGAGAAATGACAAGGGGAGAGAAGAGATGTAGCGAATGGATAGGAAACAGAAAGGAGGAAGCTGCAGTCATTGAGGACTGCTGGGCACATAGAAGTGTATGGAATAACTGTGACAGAGATAAGAAAGTATATCTCAACAGGAATAGTTCAAGGATAAATGGAGGATTAATGTTTCTCCTCCCTGTGGGAGAAGGAAAAAGAGAAGGATCAGAAGAAGAACAGTTTTACAGGTGAAAATACTGATACTTTAATTGTGTAGTATTGTTTTAGGTCCACTATTGATAAAATATCATGAAAATATATAAACTTCAATCTTGGAGGAGGTGCTATGTACCATTGTTATCACAATATGGCAGTTTAATAATTGAAAAATAGATTTTTTTCAAAGTAATATTGCAAAGTTGTTCAAAAATAATTACTCAGTCCCTTAAAAGAGCAACATACACTTCTAAAACAAGAAAATAAACTTATTAATATGGACTTAAAATGAACTTGAATGAAATGAAATGAAATGAAATGAAATGAAATGAAATGAAATGAAATGAAAGAATTTTTCATCTGACAGGTTGGCAATGGTGCTCACAATTAATATTATATTTGAAATACTAAATTTGACACTGAATTACATTTTCCTGTGGAAATTAACCATCGTTTAAACTGTTTGGAAATAGAAAAAAAAAAAATTAGAGAAAATATCTTAATCACAAAATCTGTAAAATCCCAGATTTGCAAAAGGATTTAGGATCATAAATTCCTCTGTAACCAAGGAGAATTAGTTGTAAAACTGTTTTAGTCGATCCTTGCCTTCATAAACATTTGACTACATGAGAAAGACATTTGATGAAAAATTCAATGGAAGTCATGAGTTTATAGAAGTCACAATCTAATCTTCGTTTATGAATAAGCAAGTTCACTGAAGGAATATGAATCACTTTCTAACTATATAAACTAACAGCAGCTTTCTGTCAAGGTTTTGATTTCTTTAAGATCATGCTTCATTCTCTTCACTGCTTCATACTCAGCAATTATGATCTTGTCTACCTATAGATATTACAGTCATTAAATTCTGTTATTGCAGTCTTCATTCAGCCTCATCAACTTCTCTCAGCAGAAATCAAAAAATATGAAAGTAGCTTTAATATGGATAGTGATTCACAGTGTTTCATAGTAAGATAGTAAACAATGTGTTCTCAATGAATAAACAGGGATTTATGAAAGCCTTCAAACTTTTCACTGGTTACAGCTTTTAATGCATCGAGAATTACAGGATGCATTTTCTTTGGTCTGSCTATGCAGTCATGTGGACATTAATGTTCTAATAGGCTTATCGAATAAACTTCAGCCTTCCTTCATATGTAACAAATTTGGTTCATAAAATGAGAAAGAATTGGGATTTTCATGAATTTGTTCTGTTTGATATTATTTTTTGGATGCTTTATGCAACCCTGCTGATTCCARGAAAATCTCAGTAAGATTGCATGAGTGTAACATATCAAATACACTTGATGTTAGTTAAATACATGAAACAATTTTGTCCATATCGATAACTAAAATATACACCATTGCAATACTATACTGGATGTATAGTTATAGTAACTCCAGTATAGTAACTCCACTATAGTAACTCCAGTATTCTGCTCTACTTTGTTAGTATTTATATGCTTGAAACTAGACAGCACTCAATAGCCCTTCAACCATTTGTTTATGATCTCTGGGAATAGGAAAGATTCATTGTATTTCTACGATCCATGTTCAAAACTACATCTTTCACCTATCTTACTTCTATGTAATAGACACTGTCCCAATGGGTGGGTGTTTAGGTGTTCTGCCTTGTTATCCACTCCCTCCTTCTTGTCCCCTTTGGACCACAACTCCTTTACTTCTCTCTTCAGACTATATTATTTTTCCATCAACTGTATTTGCTTCTTTGGTCTTATCAGTAGATCTTAATGTGTGGGTTTTGTGAAATCTCTTTAGTTTATTACAATGCTAGGTTACAGAAAGGATTTTACAGTTTCAAGTGTGCCTGTAATTGAGTAACTGGATACCTTGTATGTCAATAAAAGATACATAGTGAATTCCACTATTTAACCTACTTAACCCATTCTCTCAGTTTTGTTTATTTGTTTCTTCTAGAATTAGAGATTAGAGGGACTTCTTTACTTTGTCAAATCAGAGAGCCATTATTACTCATATCTGATACAGTGCTTTAAAATGTCTTTTATTGCAAAATAAGCACTTGAAACGTCACTGGATACGAGGAATGGTCTTCCTGGCAATAGTTTATAGTGACAATACAATCAATTTCAAATATTAGTTCTTAGTATGGGAACTATTTATCAGTCTCTTTATCAAAATGAAGCTTGACTTATTTTTGTGGTCAGCAGGATTAAGGATACCAAGGTCAAAGAAGAGCAAAATTGCTTGAAATTGCACTTTTTCCTAGTTTTTACTGGTATTTTTTTCCTTCTCCAAATTTAAATTCCTCAAACTTTCTATGATGCTGTGTTAGTTTTATTTTAACTAATAGTTAAAGCTAAACTYGCTAAAGTTATTCAGACATTTCATTTTGAAGAAGCTTAAGAAAAAGACTTAAAAGAACCTCACCTTATAAAATGCTACATCATACTTTAAGATAAACTGGTCAGAATAAAATGATAATGATCTCTTATGTTTTTTTTTTTTTTTTCCTCAGAATAATGTATCCTTAGTAATATGAAGCTCATTGGCAAGGCAGTGATCTTTACTATTTTTAATAATGGATATAACTGTGATCTGGTAATTGCTCATAAGAATTTTTTAAATGCATGCAAGTATGTTTTCTAGCCGGCGCTATGTGGGAAAAAAATAACATAATTGGAGGAACTCAATCCCAATGAAGACAGGAGTGGTTTGAAAAGGATCTGATATATTTAATTTCCTTGCACTGACAGAGTGAATCCATGTTTATCTTTTGTTGACCTTCATAACACAAGATGGAAACCCATACAGTGTCTCATGGACATATTAACAGTGAAGAGATGAAGTATTCAAAAATGTACAAAAGACTGCTATTAAAACCATTTCATTAGTGCTTTTGAATAACAAGTAGTTATTTTAAGGAAACAAACAAAAAGATCAGAATATTACTAGAGGCCTGGGCATAAAATACCTCAGTAATCAATTCAAAAATTGTCAATAGTAACAGGCATTGCTCACTGATAAAATTATTGTCCAGTCATGCTGAAAAAGTTTTAGTATGTTATAGAATTTATTATATTGTCACTTTAAATAATGAATTCTTGTTGTTCTAGTCAAAGGCAGTATTGAGTGAAAAGGCAGATGCTACATTACGCTTGCTGAAGATCAAATGTAAATTACCTACTTTAGCTATAATTAGAACTGGGGGAGTGGAGCTGGTTGACAATATCCCACCTGGCAAACAGTGCCAGGAAGTAGAGGATTCTTTCCATCAGCACCTAAATGCTGAACTTCATGTTCCCTTAGATGAAATTTAATTTCTAATAGAACGTACGATTATGAAATGTGCATTCAGATGTGGCAGTTCTCTTGTCATATGCTGTTTAGGTATTAATCAATCTTTTATATAGAGAGAGTAAGCTATACAGCTGAAAGTCCAATTAATGTGGAGAGGTTCTAGGAATGTATGTGCAGGGAAGAATAGATTTTGTCAAGGATCAGGTAGAATGCTATATGAATAAAAATGCAGTGTTTCTACTAATCTTCTTCCCTTTATTTGACATTTTACTATTATTTTTATTTATTTGTGCTTTTTGTTGCTTCATTATTACAAAATTATGAATAATTAAAGACCAAATGCTAGAGAAAGTAAATCTTAGTAACATGTATGTCATGTTCTGAAATGCTTCAAATTTAAAAGGGAAAGCCAGTCTATAACTATTCATTTAGTCTGTCTTGGCGTTACTTATGAAGTACCTAGAAGAGCTAGAAGCAGCTCAGATTAGCCTTTACAATATAGATGAGATGTGAATTCATGCCCCTCTCTTCCTGCTAACTGCCATCTAACTACTATCCATTTGCACATTTACCCTAGACTTCCTTGGGTGCCCTTCTACGAGTCACTAGCTTATGTATGAATGCCTCCAGGCCTGAGGAGCAACACATTCTTGATTTGGGTATTTGAGACTCAAAAGAATCTGTTCCTACCGTCTGAAATCAGTTGATTTCAGGTGGTTGGGCTAGTGCTTAGGAAGTAATCCATCAYATTCAGAATAGATGTACCTGAGGTCTTTGCAATACTATCTTCTGCCATCTCCAGAGCAAGTTTCATGATGAGGTCAGCAAAGACTAGTGATTTGTCTTATCAGCTGAAGACCTGGAGGGTTTTTTTATTGTTATTACTATATTATTTATTTTTTATTTCTCTATTGGAAATGAGTTGCTTGTATTTTCCTCAGGCCATGGACAGGCTGTGATTTTAATTTTTACCAATATGCAGTGTGGAGGTAGATGTATGCTTGATATCTCCTTTCTGAGTGTTCCTGATTAGCCCAGGAGACAGTCCTCCATATAACTCAGATGCCTTCTTGGGGAATGGAAAGCATTAAGGATATGGTGCAATAGTAATACTATGTTCTTAACACTATTTAGTTCTTGGGAATCAGTCTGCAGCCCTCTGACCCTCTTCTTTCTCCACAGGGCATGTCTGCTGAAAGGTATGTCTTATTCAGTAATTACCTTGCTTTCTCTTCCCTCTCATATTTACTTTCTCATTCAGATACCTCACAACACATAAGCCATGTTCATGAGCCCTGTTGACCCCTCTTGATTTTGAGCTGAGAAAGATTTTCTAAGAAAGAAACTGAGTTTAGTCACTTGTCGAAACATCAGATGCTGCTGTCTCACCATAAGGAAACTTTACCTGTTTCCTTTTCTTTTCCCCTGATACACCAATAGACAATTAAATGAATAAGATAGAGCTCTGTATTAGTAGTATGTAGGATCAATATTATTTTTTTTTTTCAGAGATGTTGAAGGGTTTTCAGACTTAAGTGTCCGGAATTAAGACCTTGCGTACATGATAAATACCTTGGATGGCCCAGAAAATGCTGGAATTCGTGTGTGGGGGCTGGGACAATGCACTAGAGCAATGCCTAGGAACACGGACTTTGTTGAAAAGTCAAATTCTAAACAAATGTTATGATCTTAGTCTTCGGTGAAGAAAAACCAGTGGAGAAAATTCAAGGGTGTAAATGAGATTAGCTGGAAAAGCAGACAGAGGAACTGAAATAATTATGATTACTACAACACACAGCTGTGTCAGAAAACATTATGTAGCCATGTTCAGAAGAAATGAAATAACAGATTTGCTCTGAATATTGGATATTTGATGATGTTATTTCTATCTTACATATGGAGATCATTAGTAAGGACTCAATGAAGTAAAAACTAAGCTTTTTATCAAAAAATATAATTATTAGATATGTATTTTATGATAAACTTTTATAGTTAATTTAGATATGGCTGTGATCTGTCTTACACATTTTTCATATGTTCGGTTTCTATTTCCTGAGCTTAACGAAAATTTACTGTCCAAAATCCTATACTGTATCATTAAAATGCACCCTGGAGTTCTCAGGATCACAGAATCACAGAATCACAGAATCATAAAATGGTTGAGATTGGAAGGGGCCTCGAGAGATCATCTAGTCCAAYGCTCTGCTCCATCAGGGACACCTAAAGCATGTGTCACAGGGTGGCATTCAGGCAAGTTTTGAAGACCTTCATAGAAGGAGACTCCACAACCTCCTTGGGTTGCCTGTTCCAGGGCATTTTTTGCCAAGTATTAATATTACTCTTTTTATACAGGATACTACTGTTTTTGTTGGCACCTCACTATCCATCTGTGCTTCATTGTGAAAAATAATTTTGCTTCTGTAAGTTCAAAACTTGAAAAATGACATTTTATTCAAGAATATTGACACAAAATGACTTTTATGATTTGAAACGTGATGCAAACTAATACTGGATTGTCCTTCTGCATTCTGTGTGCTTAATATATTTAAAAATTACAATTAGGTGCACTTGTATGACAATAAGGAGGATAAAAATACAGAGATTATTCCCTGTCACTCAAAAAGACACTGAAAAAAACCCATACCTAGTTTTCTTGTCTATTTAAAAACATAATCATTCACACTTCACATAATCCAAATTATGCATTTTAATTAAAGATATTTTGGCATAAGCATCAAAGCACAGTGGCTTCCTACTGTGAACCATAGCCTTTTATCACTTCAATGATCACAGTGTAAATATGGCTTGTCTGCCATCAGATTTGTCAGATAAAATCACTGCTATGAAGCAAAGGTGGTGAGTGCTGTGCTGCACTGAAACGATCAGTTGCAGTAATGAAAATGGAAATAAGCTGGAGAACATACAACTTGAACATAAAACTGGAATTTTTTTCCCCCTGGAATTTTTTCCCCCTGGAATTTATAAAAAAAAAAAAAAAAAAAAAAAGAAAAGAAAAGAAAAGAAAAAGAAATGTCTTCAAGCTCTGTCTACAAAATACATTATTCTGAATTTCCACCATTTTTCAGTTGCAGGTAAACTAGTTATAGGTAGAAAGAACACACTGTTTACATACAGCCAAGAATTTATTGTTAGCCTAATTAGAATCTTAACATTCTAACCACACTGTTACATATACTAAAAGTACATATGTTTAAAATAATACACAGAGAAACCTTCCAGCTTCTGACCCTATTCTTTAATACTACACTCACCATTCTAAAGTTGCTCTTTTCAGTTTGCGACCAGGGAAGTGGATGCAGCAGGTCATCAGTATCCTTCCCCAGGAGGAGTATGCTGTTCTTCTTCCTCACTCTTGGGTCTGTTTATCGTCATTTTTATGTTTCTTAAAATGCTCTAAATGTTGCTTTTTCTTGATCGGTTTGCAGTTTCATGTTGTATACAAAATTATTATTTCTTACATGTTGAGTACTTGTTATTCTTTTTGATAACCTAAAACCAATTTTACCCAGCTTTCAAGGTGAGATGCCTTTAAGTAGCAAAAACTGGGCAGGGAATGACCACTGGGGAGCCAGTCATAGCCCTGGGCCTCTGGTATCATCCCATGCTTTCGCTTGAAGGGTCTTTGTTGCCTTGTCTTTCTCCCTGATATGTTTTATTCTAGGCTCATAGATCACTCCACACAGAATAATTCTTTGTTAGTACTATTGATTACAAAAATGAGCACAGTGATCAGACTTTCCCTATACAATTATATAAAGATAAGGAAAAGAGAAAATGAAGTAGGTAAAAATCACTTGATCATTAAGTAATTTTTCGGACAAGATAAAACACATCTTTAGGTAGGCGAGTGGAAGCCCAGAGGAAAGCTGATAGGACTTGAGGCTGTATTGCTAACTGAGTAGTGGCAAACCCTATTTATTGAGCTACAAGGATGCAATATATGATCTTCATTAGCTAATTTTTATTCATACAGTTACTGAATCCATGGTGTACAGGAGGGGCTCATCCCCAGATCATGAGAATGTAATTATTACTTCTATATCTCTAGATCATTTCCTGTCTTTTAGGGTAGAACATTCAGTTTGCATGGAGCAGAGAAAACAAAAATAGTAAAGTTAACCCAAATTCTATGGCAAACCTCCAAACTGCATAAAGAGATTGATATGACTCCAGGAGCACCACAGGCTATAGATCAGCACAAGATCCTTCTGCTCAGTTCAAGAGCTTCTGCCAAGAAGCTCCCAGGCCAACACAGCTTACAAAATGAGTGAATATTCAGAATATAACATGGAATTTTCATTACATTTTATCCACTAAATTTATCTAACTTGAAATCAGACAAATGAATGCTTTACTCTTCTTTTACATAATGAAGCAATGCAATAAGCTGATTAAAAGTTTTTTAAGGTTATACTGTGAAGGTAAAATAAAGTTCATTTGTGTGCTCCTGAAAAGGATTTTGCATACTTTCAAAAGTGTGACTTTCAAAAGATTTTGCATACTTTCAAAAGTTCTGAGATTGTTATGATTTTGCATACTTTCAAAAGTTCTGAGATTGTTTTTTACTGTCAGGTGAAATCTTGAAATATAATGCTTTTACAAGTATTTGTGTGTTCCAATATAAATGCTTACCATATCCTTTACTTCATGATAAGAAAAGTTCTTTTCTTTGAAAGCTTTCCATATAATTAGCCTTGAGATTTGCTCAGCCACAGCAGGAGTTCTCTCAAGACCTGTTTCTTTTTCTCTTAAAATTTTTTGGTATTTTTCAGGACTGATGGTCAGTTTGAGAACCTGACATATTCTTTTATGCAAGCTAAAACAACTTAAAAACTGCTGAATTCTACATTTATTATTACTGCTGCTACATTAGTGTTTACTATCGTGATTTTTGCTCTCTCTCCTGGACTGAGATCCATTGATTAAAAAACAAACCAAAACAAAACAAAAAAAAAAGATTGTCACTATTAACTAAAAAATGGGAAATGTTCACAGTCCTAATTTTGGGTAGCATTGGGGACATTTTATGCAAGTAAAACATAAGTGAAAGCCTCAATTGTGACATTTATAAACTTATATGCATGCTATATCTTTTAGTGAATGCTGTAAATGGAAAGCATATAGCTTAATAATAGCTAGAGTCAAAAGAATTTATCCTTTGTTAAACTACTGTACGTTGTTTACTAGGTTGGAAAGATAAACATTTTGTTGCTTGGCAGCTGGTGGGGTGTGAAATTTTGTTGTAGCTTTATGATATTTTGCTTTTTTAAGGACATTCAGGTGGAAACTCTCTATTAAAATGTCAAAATGTCACTCTTAGTGGTATTAGAGAAGAGTCTAGATAACAAAATATACAATTCTTTCCAACTGTGCAAGATGCTTCATTTAGTGTTTAACRATTTTATAATCACAACTATACATTTATTTCATTTTAAACTCAYTACAAAGTTGCTATTACAGTGTATCCAAGATGAAGAATTAGCTGCTAATCTCTCTCTGACCCAAAGGGTTCAGTTAAAACTACTTATTTTCTGACTCCTGTTTCCATATTGCATAGATTGACTATATTTTAGTACAAGGCCCAGCATTGCCTATAACTTGATGCAGCAAGTACACTGAGGTGAATTCCTGTTTCTCACCCAAGATTTTTTAAGTACCTTCAGGATTTACAATGACTTTTTGTTTGTTTGTTTCTGTAATGGATGTACTCTCTTCGATTTCGGAGAGCTTTCTTTGTTTCTTCTCACAAATATATGCTCTTTGAAAAGTATAAATAAACAACTGCAAGCTGATTAAGAAAACAATGTAAATAAAATGCAGATACACAATAGGTATACTTTCTCATACACAATGATCTGCATAAGCTCACTTTTCAAAACAGTGTAGAAGTGCATTGTATTGTGTTATAAAGGTTACAAATAGTTTCCATTAGACTCTTTTGTTACTACGATCCCCACATGAAGGGATCATTTCTTTCCTCTAAATAATCAGACTATAAGCTCGTCACTAAGTTTTTAGTAGGAAAGAAAATGTTAAAAACAACTAAATTTCTTCTTTTGAATCCAGACATAGATTTATTGTGAAATGGTGATTCAGAGGTACATTTTTTTGCAATAGCTTTTCCCAAGAGTAAGTATATCTTTCAACAGTTGCCTCATACTTGTTTAAGGAACTGTATGTTCTGTATCCCAGTTCAATTACTTACACATATCTAGAATAGTCTCCAGGACTAATCAAGCTGTTTGGCTCCCCTTAACTGATTGACTACCTTAGTGTTGTTTCTATGCCCCGCCACACCAATATAACAGCAGACTAATTATAGTGTTGTTTTTCAGAATCTGTACAATCAGTACTGGAGCTACTACATGAAGTAGTTGCCTAGCAAGCAACAAGGCAGAATCAGCGCAAACCTGTTAAACATTTCCATATTACCAAACTTATGCTTTTCTCTGAAAAGAGGTTCTTGCAGAAATGCTCCAGTGAGTTCTAGTTTTTAATATCAGATACTCACATTTTAAAGAAAAACTTATAAAATGACTATCAAATGATGAAAACTTATAGTCAAGTATTTGAAGAACAGTCATCTTTTCATCTTTTTTATCTAACTTTAAATTTCTGGTAATCAAAATGAGATGTCTTTTTGAATAAGAGAATGAAGACTTTAATATTTATAAAGTTATTTCAGATAATTCTTTGTTTTAAGAGTGAAACATTTTTTCTCTTTAGAGAAGGTAGAAGATGAAGATACAGTTGTAAAGGAACATTTAGCAAGTTTATTGTTATACTCCAAGATCATATGGTTTATACACTTTATACACTATTATTGTGTGCTGAGGTATATTCTGATTTCCCCCGCAGGGCAGAGAGGAAGTGGAGATTAATGATGTCCTTTCCCCCTTGCAAATATAAAGTATTACTCTTTCCCAGAAGTTGTTTGGTGTGGTAAACCTGTTGGCTTGAACTGGCTGGTTTCCACAGGAGAAACTGTAGAAATCAACTCCAGATTATGACTTAATGTTAAAGAGTATATGGAACATTCACCAGCATTTCTGACAAGAGATCAGACAGAATTTCCTCCTCTTAAACATAAATCTAGCAAAACACACATGGGAGAAAGGAGGCCAAAAGAACCTTAAACGTGTTGAAGTGCTTTGCTGGATCAGGATCAGAGAGGCCAGGCAGCCATTGGTTGCTAAATTAATTTCATACTAAGTGTTTACAATGAACTGCTCTTTCTGGAATTCCTCAAAACTGTTTTAGATTACAAGCTATACAGAGCGGAATTGCTCCAGACATTTCTGCAGTACATGTTTGCTGTAATATGCTGCAGTGGTTAATAGAGCACAGCCACACTGTAAAAGGGTTTAGTACCAGAGCAGAAAAATGCTGAATCTAATTAAAAATGTAAGGGAAAACGAAGCAGGCAGATTGTAATAACCTGAGYTGAAATTCAGCCAGGGCATCAGAGTTAAAAGGTTACTCTTAGGAAGAATTCTTGACTTCAGATCTTAATAAACATTAGAGGTACATGAGAATTTCTAAAAATATTGGCTCAACATGTTGACTTGAATTTACATTAAATTCACCCATTACCTTTTTTGTGTTAATGGACCCATAAGCAACAAACTAAGGGTTACTTAACTGCATAATTTTTATATGGAAATCAGTTGTGCCTACAGACTTGTTATTCACATGCCGAGCATTGTATTTAACGTGGAATACAGAATACAGTTGGAATATAGGCTACAAAAAGTTGGTTATTAGAGCTTTGACAGAGAAACGATAGAAATATAAACAGAGCTCCTATAGTCTCTTCAAAGATAAGCCAATGTATATATCCATATTTGTATTTTGTGCCTGTAGTAGAGACAATGGCTGTGGTCCAGATCAGTGTGATAAACCAACCTGTTATGAAATGATGGGTAGGCGCCAATGCTGTCTGACTGGCATGAGTTCAAGGAAAAGTCTTAAAAAAGCAGAGCAGCCAATAGGATGCTTGTAGCTGGAGATAAGTGCCAGAGGGGCTGTTCAGAAAGACCTGATGGGATTTGAGTGAGAGGATTAGGGGCATGGAGAACACAAGTGAATTGGAAATAGTATGTAACTGTGAGATTGACCAGTTAAGATGTAAAGCATCATATTTAGGCAAGTCCCACATCTGAGAAACTAAGACATGATGAACCTGAGTCAGGAATTTGGTTTAGAAAGCACTGTGAGGCTCTGGGATAGGTGAAGTCAAAAAATATGAGCTATTGACCAAGAGCGGAATGTGCATTATTTTTTTAAGTATGATTCCTATGTAGTAACTCTTACTTATAGCCTATAACTATAATCCTAGTGAAGCAGTCAGGAGGCACGATTAAGGCTTTGCTGTGCAACACACAGGACCTCTTGGCTCTCCATTCTCTTTCCCATTGTTAGATATATGGAATGCCTGTGTATCYAGAAATTTCACTGGGGTACACAGACATTGAAATACCTTTGCAAATCTTGAACCTGCGGACAAATTACTGGGACTTTCAAAATGAAGGAGAGTTAATAACTTATGTTATTAACTAGTGATAATTAAGTATGAGTTGTAGAGTTCACATCATAAATACAGCAAAAAATCTATTCACAATCAGTTTACAGATAGAAAAGTGGAAAGCAAGTATCCCCTATCCTATCTGATTAAAAATGGAAATGAATTTATTCAGGGAACTCAAATTCAGTATATAGAGCATCTTCAAACAGGAAAGATGAATATCTTATTCATTCTGACTTTATTCAATTAAATATTGAAAAAAAAGTCAGTTTATTCATTGTTAAAAGGACTATTGTTTAAACAATGAAAAATAAAAAAGATAAATAAACATTAATTTTTTTCAATATTTAATTGAATTAATGTTTATTTGTCTTTTTTTATTTTTCATTGTTTAAACAATAGTCCATTTAACCAATGAATAAACTTCCACTCCACAAGAAAAATGAAAGATTCAAAATTAATACTAATTTTAAGCCATAAATAAATGTTTGCAAATAGTCTGATCTATATAAGCTTAAAGAAATTGGTTTCAGTAACTAGGTATTCACTAAATACTCTTCAAGTGCTCATTGTTTATTTTTAATAAAGGAAATACAATGAAAATAAAGAAGCATTCTGAAGAAGCAAAAGTTTCATATGAAACTCTGTCCTGTGTTGTGAGACCATGGTGGACTGTGTTTTGTCTCGGCAGTGTTGCCATATAATTTACATAATTCCTAGCATCCTGTCACTGGAAAGACTATGATATCAGTTCCAAATGTTTATCTCCATGTAATTTATGAGCTCCAGTTGTTTTATCTCCATACAATTAACAACAACTTGGCCTTGGCATCCTGTCCACGGGAAGACTGGGATACCAGTTCAAGGTTTGTTATCTCTGCACAATTTAGGACTTGGTGGATTAGCTCAAGACCCCAACAATGCTCAGCAGAGCCTGACGAGTGGTGCCAGCAGTTGAGTGGGGCCGGGGGGAAGAGGAGCACCAGAGCAAAAACCTTCAAGAAAGTGGGCGGACTCTTCAAGAACTGGGACAATAAAAGGACTACATTTTATCTCCCCGGGGGAGAGGTGTGCACGGAGAGAGAAGCTTCTTTTCCTTCTTCTCAACTCTCTTCCAAGAAATCATCACCTGCACCAAGGTAGAGACGACGAAACGTAATTGGACTGGTGGTGGTGGTGGCAACTAATCTTACTGCATCTCTCCCGCTTGCTTGCTTTTCTTTCTTCTCCTTCTCCTCCTCCTCCTCCTCTTCCTCCTCCTCCTCCTCCTCCTCCTCCTCCTCTCTGTCCTATCTCTATTATGAGAATAGAGCTTATAAGGTTTTATGGCATTTGACCTCATTTGTGTCTTAATCTTGCTCTTGGGATCGTATCAAAACTTCCCCCAACAGTGGATCGGGATATGTGTCCAGCTAGAAAAGAACAGAAAAAGACCAGATCTATCAACTGGGACTTCTGTTTGCTGCCCAGATCACTGTTTTCAACCAATTTGAAGGAGAGAAATAATTATTTTCAAATAGGAGTCTGTTGCGTGCAGAAAGGTAAAGCTTGCAAAGAATCATGAGAGCAGTGCTATTTCCATTCATATTCCGGCAGTTCGTATATGAGAAACTCAGCAGAAAGATGCTATAAAATTAATTGCTTTAAAAAAATCAGTTTTGCAGTAGAACCACAATGTAATATTCCTTCAACTACATTGCTGCCTAGTTGCATTTAATGCATTTAGGTATATATTTTTTTGTCATACATGTTTTGTCTTTTGGATTTCTATGGTAATAGGAAAAATGAAAGAGATTATGGCTAGCTCTGTGAAAAGTGATTAATATACATTAATAATCAAAGAAAAAATGACAGTTTTAATCACTTCTAATTAAATAACCTCTTTTGTGGGAATATCTTTTAAACTATTCAAATAAGAATATAGTGCCAGGAAAAAAAATTTCTCAACCTACTTGTATGTATCTAATTCATATCTCTTGTTAATATTCCTGTAACCATTGTCATCTTTATTTCATCTTTTGGTTCTTTTTATCCAGTGAGGATCTGGATAAAAGAAGACAGTTTGAGAAACTTACCTAATACTAACTAAAATAAAGTATTAATTGATTTTCCTATTGATGGAAACTTCTGACTAATTTCTTTTTTAGGCAGCTAATTCAAACCCTGATTATCACCTCCAGGTTTTTATTAAAAACTAATAGGCCTAGGGACTTACTTGATAAACTTTTTTTTTCTTCTTTTTTCCCTTTTTTTCTCCCTTTTTTTCTTTTTTTTTTTCTTTTTTTCTTCCCTGAAACTTCTATGGGGTATGCAATATTATATATCTGATTAGTACTCTCAAAATAAAAGTATGCTTTTGTCTATGAGAAAAAAAATTAGTGGCAATTTCATTTCTGATTTAATTTTTCTCTTGGAAATGTTGCTTCCCAAGAGAGTGAACAGATATAGAATCACACAGAATTATTTAAATATTTGATTCATATCAGATGCCAAATGGTCTGAAACAGTGTAGAACTCCTAACTTCATTAGAAATGCAGTGATTTTAAGTTCAATGATCTTAACTGGAAAAAAAAAAATCCTATTGAACAATTATAACATTAAAGATTTGTTACAATGGGACATGTAAGAAAATGGAAAAATAGTAGTAAGAATAGTTTCTTGCTTTACCCTATTTCATTGGGGTGAGTGTTTTCACCTGGTTTTCTTAGTGCTGTCACAGAACAAAAATCAGTATCCGCTGGCTAACATTCTCCAAAATCTACTGTTTTTAACTGTTGTATGCTTCACAGTGTTTTTTTTTCTTTCTTTTTTTTTATCCAGAAGTCACTTTTCTCTCTTACTACAAAGAAACAATAAAGCTGACTGYAGCATCTAGTTCACAATCATTATTTCCTGTGTTTGGAAAAATAGAGTTACTGGTTTCTCAAAGGGCTCTTTAACACAATGTGTATATGAGACACCATCTTGCTTGCAATTTGTATTTAACATCTTGGTTACATTTGCAGTATTATTTTGAGATGAAACACCCAATAGCATCTGAATGGTCTGGCACAGACCTTCAAGGGGACATCAACTTGGCTGGGGCAATGAAATTGTCTTTCTGAGGCAGATAGGTGTTAGTGGTGGGTGCCCCACTACTGCTACTGAGATTCATGTTATTCATTAAAAAATTCACTTTGCTGCAAAAATATGTTTTTTTTCCACCTTTCCAGTTAATTGCTTTGTTTCTTCATAGAAGAAGAAACATAGTCTGATCTTTTCTCATCTTCAGCTGACCTTTCCGCTCTTTAGTCCTATCTCAGCTTCTCTTTCTCCCCAAGAAGATCCTCCTTCCCCTGGATATCTGTGTCATTTCTTCTGCTGTTTGACTATCCAGCATGTCTACAGACCTCCATCTCATCATTTAAAGTGAGAGACAAAGGACCATCTGTGAAAATCTTTTTTTTTTTTTTTTTTTTTTTTTTTTTGTCAGTGAAGACCTGTTAAGGACTCACAGTAGCCACCATCCTTACCAAGCTGAGCATCAGATTGTTCAACTGAGAGTTTTATGGGGACTCAGAGTGGGAAGCTTTTTTGAAGTAAACTTCTCAGACTTCAGTGGCCTTAGCAGCTTCTATATAGTAAGAATGCCAGCATCGTGCTGCTTTTCTCCAAGCAGTAGTTTTTGTGTCAGTGTCCAGGCAGGATCCATCACTAGCCACCAAATCCACTCTAATCAGCAGATTATAGTGCTCAGAGGGAGAAGCGAGGCCCAGACTTCTGGTCTAACGTGACTAGCCCATTCATCCTACAACCATTTCTGAAACATGAAAGCAGTTCCTGCCCTAGGTAAGGACTGGAGTCTTTGTTTCCTTTTGTGTCAAATTAATACTTTATTCAGCTCACTCAAATTCAAGGGCATCCTTTTTTTTTTTTTTTTTTTTTTTTTTTTTCCAGAGTGTGAAAAATCATTGTGCAAAAGAAAAAGACTGTAGTTTTGTCCTGGTTCATATCCTCTCAGATCTGCCACCATGTCACTAAGACAGAAAGGAAGCTAGAACTGGATAAGGCAGAGAGCCCTGGCAAAGATGTTTGTACGCTTGTGGGAGAAAATCTGGAGATGCATAAATTGGCTTTCCCAAAATTGTTATTAAAAAAAAAAAAAAAGTCAGTCTAGTATCTGCCTAGCCCTGGAAATGCAATATTCTATCTGACCTTAAAACAATCTGCTTTTAAATATGTCATACATGTTCCAGACTGACTTAGGCTGAGGCCACTGCAACCTGTGTGGGCCTAATGAAGCCTAGAAATTAGAGTACCACTCATGGAGTCCCAATCCAGTAGATGAGCTCTGAGTACTGTCACGGAACGAGTGATGGCATGGGTGAGTGACAAAATGCACTTCACTCATATGAAAGAAATAACAATAGGGTTTATTGATATGGACAATGATTTCATGAGATTCTATGGCAAGGTTGCTTATTATTTACTGCATGGAGGCTCAAGATAATACACAATTATCTTGGGATAACTTCCTGTTGGGTCACGAGGTTCAGATTGGACCCCCTTGCTTTCCAGGCTCCTTCTGTCTGGGTATGGGTGCAGCTGGATCCAATCCTAGTCCTAGGTCAACGGTTTATGATTAAGGGTTCTTGTGCACAGCTACAAAGTAAAATAAGAGAGCGCGCTATGTTCACTTACCACAAATCTGTTGTGGATTGGGTGGTGGGGTCTCTCAACCTCGAGGAGTATCCCTGAGAGACATCCCTGCTCAAGGGGAGATCCTGGTGTGCAGCCTGCTGCCATGCCAGGAGAGCTCAAGGGGCTCTCGGGCTGTCCGCGTATATATAGGATAAGGTGACCTATAGTCATTCTTTCATTTCAGAGGCCCATTGACTAGTGCACTAGCCTTACCTCCCCTTTCGGATGCAGCCTTCAGGAATGTTATGTTGAGTCTAAGTGGCAGAAGAAATCAGAATGGTGGTGCCTACCAGGATTAGATAAATCGCTGGTGGTTAGCAACTGAACAGGGCTGCATTTAAGGCACAGGCCAGGTTCAGCTGGGAAAGGAGCATGTCTGTCACAAGTATATTTGGCTGAACGCAAAACATAGATATTGCTGTTGCATTCCTTTGAAGATGACTTGGAAAGGGTAGATTCCTCTTTTCCTATGGGCACACCTAAACTATCAGTGAAGAGGACACTTTCCACCTGTTTTGATGAGGAGGTGACACTGCAAGTCTCAAAAAAGCCCGATACTATCTTACTTTAGAGCATAAATACTGTACTGTAGTAGCCACTGCACTGGCAGAGGGTGTGCTATCCATTTTATATTGAATAGAATCTAGGAAAATAAGAGGAAAAGAAAGAAAAAGAAAAGAAAAAATAAAAATGTGTTCATGTGCAACTTTAAATCCAAAGAGCATTTGGCTAATGTGAGCCGTTTCTTTTCTACCCACTTGCCCATTTCCTTCCTTCCTTCCTTCCTTCCTTCCTTCCTTCCTTCCTTCCTACCTTCCTTCCTTCCTTCCTTCCTTCCTTCTAACTTGCCCTTTTCATGATCCATCGATGTCAGCTGTAAGGGTATAGCTCTGCTTTTCACTCCACCTTAGGGCAAAGGTGACTAAAAAATGAGGCATGCTCTCATCCATCTCTGCTTGTGTCTTTAGAAGGAAGGAGAGCCAGCTGCTCAAAAGCTGCCTATATGAAGTAATTTGTAGCCTGAAAGCTTGTGACACATATTGTAGCTCAAGAGAATAAATCAGTTCTATGACCTCTTTATAGATTTTATTAAAAGAAAAAGAGCATAAGCAAGCAAATATTCACTTATTTCTAAGCTAATGTGTTACAGTTTTATTAGCTAATTAAAGATGAACAGTACAATGATCAAATAATGGGCACATTTAAGATTGAATCAATAAATCAATTGGTTCAACTTATTCAGTCACTACGCTAATGCATTCAATAATAAGCTCAACTTATGGGTTTGACATGGGAAGGAACTGCTCTGTGTTAGTTTAGCCTTGGAAGAGCTTAAGAGGCGCTTAGTTTCCCTTCAGGTCTAGAATCCATCCAAATTATAGTCAATGCAGTATATATTCATTATTTCTTTTTAACTTAATGAGGGGAGTTCTGATGGAGAAGGGTCTGACAGTCCCAGACTGCCCCTGACCTGCAAACAGCCACCTAAGCTGGGGCTGGAGGGCTATTTTCACCCTTTAACTGGCAGCAGGAGTAAGAGACAAGCAAGGACAAGAAAACAAAATTAGCTCCAAGTAGAGCTCAACAGCAGCAGCTCTCAGTGTCACCCCCAAGCCCCAACTCTTCTGGAGGAAGTGTCATGACTGAAACCATTGACCTTGCAATTCAGAAGGATATTGGGAGGATGAGTATAGCATCATGGAAAGAGGAAAGTAATAAAAAGCTTTTGTATACTAATCTTAAGGATAATCAGACAGGTCTTTCTGGTTAATTTGGTCTATTAGATTGCTAATGGGACTTCATGATAAATCCAGATATATCTGGTGTGTTCTCATTTACTAAAAGAAAGATTTCTTGTGTAACATCAACAATGAGAGAATGGGCTTTGAGTTCCAATTCCTGATCTCATTATCATTGCTTATGTACTTTTGCATCAAGCTGTCATTGTATGTATAGTGCAGAAATACTCTTATAAATATTTTGAATAGTATTACCTTTAATACAGAGGAGTCTAATAATCCATTCAGTAACAGTTTATTACATTAAAGTAGTGAAAGTGGCATTTCCTCCTTATGTACACATATCCCAGGAGACAAATGTTGCTTTATTTCTTCCAACATACAGATATTTTAATTAACAATGTAATCCTTAAAAATAAATGAATAATTTAATGTAAATCATGAAAAAAAACTTTCTGAGACTTGATTTAAATAACAACAAAATTCTAAATATTTTAAGTAGAAATAACACTACTGCATTAGAAATTATAATTTTGTAAGTTTATATTTTGGATTGATTTTCATTTAGATTGTGATGATATAGCATCATATGCACGTTTAATACTTTTGCAGTCAAAAAGTATATGTGTGTATGTCTACGCAGAGCTTAAATACAAACCAGACACTCATAACCAGAAGATTAACTGTTTTGTTGAACTGTTATTCATTTGATGATTGTTTTCATATTAAAATTGAGTTACATTTGCTATATTGAATTTACACTGCAGTTGTTGTCATTGGTATATTGAATTTTCCAGTAAAATGAATCCTTGAAAATTACACTGTGCAGGTCTTCTGTATATTTGTTTGTTTGTTTTAATACTTGAAACTTCATTATAATTTCTTTATAAGTAAGTAAGATTATGGAAAATGTCATATGTTAAATTTATCTCATATTTGGTAGAATATATGCCTCTGAAAAGCTGAGTGATCTCATTTAGCTCTTTTTGTGTGTAGTTTTGATGTTGTTTCAGATGATACCTGATATGCAATTTTCCTAGAAAACATACTATTGCTAATTTGGATGAGCATTTAAAAATCATACTATTAATCAACGGTTTAAGCAGCATGACATTTTAAAAATAGTACGTGCTTATCTCAGACATACTTTGGTGCAAGATTCTTGAGTTCAGAAATGTGTGATGAGACTCTCAGAAAAATAGAACAACAGGATTCTCATCAGGGAAGCTTTCAGATTGATAAAATTATTGTAATTGACTTAGATTGTTCAACTTTATTTTTTCTTTTTTTTTTTTTTTTATTTTATTCCCATGCAACAGAAACTGCAAGGTACATATTCTGACTTCATGCTCTCACTTTGTTTGATATTTTCCTCTTGGAAAACCTAAATTGTACAACTTCAAGATGTGCATGTGTTTATCCTGATTGYGGCACCCTTTTAAAGCCTCAAATGAATTTATTGCCAGAGATAACATGTTTAGTGGGAGTACTCTCTTTTTAGTCCAAGCTAGTTGTGGTTCTTTTTTTTTATAAGAGGATTTAAATGCAGAGAAATCCCACTCATTGTATTTCTTCTCTCTTTTTGATTTCTTTCTTTTAGAAGTGCTTACAGAAAGAAAATTAGGTTGATTATGAATCACTTAAACCTACTTCAATTCCAATATAGAGTGCAACATAAGTGTCTGTTTCTATGTCTTATCTTAAAAAAAAAATGCATAATATATATATAGGAAGTCTATTATACAAACAGTAGTAACAACTGATTACATTAGATGTGCTAAAAGTAAAATGTATGAAGATTTTTGTTACATATGAAATCCATTTGATTAGCAATTTGAGCATATTTAAGAAGAGATTCCTTAAGAAGAGATTGAGCAGATTTAAGAAGAGACAGACCATTTATAGATAATCTTGGATAGTTCATTGAAACGTCTTTTACTCCCTCCTGTTGGGATACAACACAACAGAGGGTGTTGTTCTAATCTAATTAAGCAGTTCCCCACTTCCCCAGAATTGTGCTACAAATGTCTGCTAAACAAGCTCATGCAGCTCTCATGTCAGTTCTAGCAGCCCACCAATCTTCACAGTGTCTTGTGGAGCCTGCTGTGTATTGCATAGCATTTTAGGAAAACGACAAATTACTTTTCATTAAAAACAGTGTCAAAGCAGTAGCTAACAACAGTTTAGCTAATATTACTTTATATTTTCTAGAAGCATTGTTTTGGGAATAATTTTTCCTAAGTGAAATAAAGTGGCAAATAAATAAGATGATATGACCTGATGATATGTTTGCCATAGTGTTAGCTCTGTGATGTTTTCTGATACTTTCAATTAGCATGGATCTGTACAAAGAAAGGTGTTGGATCAAACAGTTGCCAATGATGCATTAATGCTTGAAAATTAAATTTTGTTAAGTTTACTCATAAAAGAAATAAAGAGATTTAATGGCAATTGTCACTTGCAAAAGGACTGATCATTCATGACTCAGCTGAACACCCGACACAGTTTTTGGTACAATTTTCTTGTTTGGTGGGGAGTTAATTTACGGATTTTTCATGCTGATCTAATTGATTTGCAGGAGGGCTAACAACCCTGTTTCCTGCACCTGGTTTGACAATTGATACCATCTGGTTCATTGCATTAGCAGCTGTAGTTCACAACTTCTATCAATTCAGACACATTTGACAAGAGTTCTGCATCTTTGGTCTCTTCCAATTCATTTCCCTCTTTATATGCTGAAATCTGCAGAGCTTCTTCATTGCAAAACAGAATTTTCTTAATTTATAGCACAAGGATAATAGGATGATGATAATTATTATTCTAGTCTAGTTAGAGCCGAAAAAAACCATGCATCATGCCTACAGCAAACACAAGGGGATGAATTAACATGGAGGGTCACATCTGCATTTTATTTACTTCACTGGAGCTGGAGGGTGCTCAGCATCTCAAAGGAGCAGAACATTCATCGTGAAAAAAGTAAATATAATTATCCCATCTTAGAAATTAGAAAGAGGTCTTCAAGTATCCTTGTTCAATGCCTCATCTGTCACAACACAATGAACCCCTATCAGTTCAATAAATGTTTGCATGTATCTCTCACGATGTGCAAAACTGGGGTAAATTTGGACCTGTACTTGCCTTTATATATGCACCATTTGAGAATTAAGAGGAACTGCTTAAGGAATACACAGCTCCACGAATGGAACGTGGAAAAACCTACCCATAAGCTACAATCTCTGTTCTCTACGTGCAGGATTAAAACCAGTTAAATTTTTGTTTTTATATTTCCATCCCAAAAGTATGATGAAGTATAACTTTGCAGTCCTGCCCAATTAAAACTTATTTTATGATGATTAGCATAGAACAGTCTCAATTAGGGTGAAATATTAACCACCAGAGTCTGAGATGAGTTATGATGGATGTGGTAAATATGGAATTATAATAAGAGTTGGAGGGTGCTTTATGGAACTGGAGGGGAATTTCACTGTAATCTTTCTCTGTCCTCATATCCTCTTTCCTAAGCTTTTGAAACTTTTGATAATAACAGAAAAAAGGTTAGTTTTTTTCTCTTTTACCTGCCTTTTTTTTTCTGTATAATTTCATAACAGCTAGGAAACAGAAATGCTTATGAACTAGAGTCCTTTAAGAAAGGGACGGCATTTCTGGCCTTCGTATCCTGCATGAAGGATCCTGAAGAGAGCAAATGAATATGCATGAAGGGCATATAATATGCATGGACAGGTTGCTATTTCAAGATGTAGCTTTCCTAAAGAAAATGAACCTACATCTCATTCATATTTATATCTTGATTTTTCAAATCTTGAAAACGTCTCAGCTTATTTTACAAACTTGATATGTTCGTTAGATGTCTCTGAAATGTTAACATATAATAAAAATTCCACTGTTGCTGTGTTTACTTGTATGAAAAAAAAAGATAATAGACTCATATAAAAATATATATTTCTGTTTGTATTTATAGAGGTGTATTTATAGAACTTTTTAAAGACATTGTCTTGGACAGAGGCTAGGCACAAAACATCAACAGATGTGATTTAGAAAACTACAAGAAAACTGCAAGAAAGTAATGTTTCAATCTTACCCTTTATTAAGGATTGCTATAATCTGTTATACTAGTGTTCATTTTTCTATGTACAAAGTGCAGTTCAAATATTAACCAATTAAATATACAATGTTTGATTAAAAAATGATCCTGCTAAAATGTAAGCTGTTTTACATGACCCATTAGCTCATTAAAAAGATTTAAATGAATGTTTTGCAGTCACTGAAGAATAAATTTCTTAGTAGAGATAGTTGCCTACCGTGAAACCTTTCCAATATATTCTCTCCCAAATAATAAAAAATTCAGGTCTTGTGAGTGCAGATACCTAGCAACCTTTTTCTGCTCATGCAGCTCACTGTCAACAGACTGGTTTTTGCAAACATGTTAATTAAGTACCACAATTTTCTGGGAGAAAAGGCTATCTTAACTGCCAGCTACTATCCAGAAAGCTATTGTTTCAGAACTATTTCAATTAGAAGAAATAAGATAAATGGAAACTCAGCTTTTCCCCTGGTGTCTAGGTATATTCTATTGCAGAACTTTATAAATTGCTGTGATGTAGCAGAAACATCTCTATTACAGCTTGAAGAGCTTTTAAATTGCACATTCTACAAATGCATGTATTTATTTTACATTTGTTGCATACTTAATAGGAAACATATTATTTAAAAGTTATAAGCTTAACATACATTTTTATACATATATACATATGGAGAGATACAAGCTAATATTTAGCCTTTATTTGTAATGTAATTAGAGTTGTCATAACTGAGGAATTCTTGATCATGAATTTTTAGTTATTTTCTGAAAGGACAATAGTTGCTCCTTTGCTTGAACAAAGATTTCCCCATTTCATAAAAATATGACCAGGTAGGCCTCATGATGAATCATGGAAGATGTTCTGAGAGAAAAATATCAGTGAAAAAGGTTGATATTTAAAATCTCTCTAGCTCTTCTTAATAGATTTTTACTTTTACTGTAGCTTCTAAATTCATGCTTATCAAAAATTACAATAGCAATAAGATATTTCTGAAACCAGTAGTCCCAAAAGAAGACTAGTAATTACTGTAAAAGCACTACTCATTTACTATTTTGTGAAATGTATGATTCTATGAAATGTTCTTGAAGAAAGTATGGTATCTTTGCCAATCCAGTAAGTTAAACGGAAAAAAAAAAAAAAAAAAAAAAAAACTGTGTAGATCAGTAGTTACACTAATGTATCACATTATCATTCAGTTGAGGTAGAGGGTTGAGCCTTAGTGGGACCATTTTATTATTAAATATTACTATTTTATTATTTTATTACCATTTTATTATTAAATATTACTAGAATATTACTATTTATTATATTAAATATTACTAGAATGAAGGGGGTAGATGTCTGAGAGGTTTTTTTTGGCTTTTTTTTTTTTTTTTTAAGACTGTTTATGGTCCCCTCTCGTGTGTTATGATCACAAGTGCCAATGAAATCTTTCCCTTACTCTATCCTCACATATACACACACTATTTCACTTGAATGCTATTTATTACAGCAAAGCTCTGTAAAGATGGCAGTCCCACAAAATGATGGTAGAGGATATTGGATTATATTGCTTCAGTTTCTTCTAATTTCTGCAGGGAAATCCTGAAGATATTCCCATGTGTACTTTCTTGATGCAAGTTGTCCTATTAATAGCAATGGAGCTAGCTATTCGAGAAATATAGGCAAATATTTTCAAACTAGCCACAGATTTCCAAACTGTGGCTAATATTTATTATGTAAGGCTCATCTTCTTCTCTGGGGAAAACTGTATTTAGTGTGTGTATGAGTGAGAAAGAAAGAGACAGAGAAAGTGTGAAAGTTGCATGGTCAGTGAAATCAAAACTGTGCTGTTTGCAGCATTGGGCCATTGGACTTGTCAATTTAGAGCATCTAGGTATTATGCGGTCTCTCACAGATGTAATAAAATTTATTAGTAATCAGAAACTTTGTTTTACGGGTCATCTGTGTTTGAGGGGGGTCTGGATATGTTAAGGAGATAAATTTCAGGTTATGAGATGGCAAATGCATATATAACTTGTGATTGTCACAATTCAAGGGTCAAACTTGGAAGAGTAGGCAAAAAAGAGAATCATCATCACGGCTATTTGAAAGATAAACTCATCTTGATTTGGACATTCTCTCTTTAAAATGAAAACAGAACAAGGTGAAGTAAGGTATTCAATCAAATTCTAAGGATGGAAAGTGTCATTGTTATCTCTTTGCTGACTAAATCTCTTCTGGGCATACACTTTAGATGTATGAAAGTGCTTATATAGCAAAAACACAAGCAAATCTATTTTAAAAATGCTAATGAAATCTAAAACAAATAATACTGATGATACAATTAGGTTGAAGGCTGAGTGCTGTTTGGAATATCTCATAATTCCTGGATAGTTCTGTCTTTCCCAAGTGTGCTGGGAGATTGTTTCAAACATCATTTTACCAGCTGTGCTTTCTGTAAGTCTAAAAGTCCATTGACACTAGTGTGCTTTGGTTTAAATCAAAGCCTGCTCTGCAATCACTTTCAAGTACTCCTAAGTCATAGATCGATTCAATTTATCATCCAAATTAAAACCTCCAATAAAACTAATACTGAGATTCAAGATTTTCATTAAAAAGTTTTTATTTTTGTGATCATAAACTTTACAAATACCTCTGAATTTGAATTTCAGGAAAAATGCCAAGTTCTAAAGGACCCTCAGTACCTTCCTAATGCTTGGCAGAATTACTTTTGCAAAGCTTATATGCATTTCAATTCCATTATTAGGTTTGGTCCGTAAGGAGAAATGTGACTGGGTCACTTTTCCCCTGAGAAAAAGCTGGGGTACTTGGATATTTTTTAGCCAGGGGAAGTGATGGCTTCAGGGAACTCATTAGTGACCTACCCATCACCCATAGTGACCCACAAAGGGCATTAAAAAGGCTGAGAGAAAAAAAGCTCCCAACAGAAGCACATGGTGTGAGACCAAAACATAACATGCATAAGTTGAAACATTTTGTCTGCATGCAAGAAGATTTTCTGCCCTGAGAAGAGTCAATTTTTTTGAAAAGACCACATAGAGAAGTTTCATAGGCCTCATCTCTGGAGGATTTCAAGCTCTGAGCAACCTCCTCTGATATCCTAAGTTGACCTTGCTTTGAGTGTTGGTCCTTCCAGGGTCCCTTTGCCACTTGAATGATTTTGTAATTCTCCATCAGAAGGGTTGGAAAACTGCATAATCAAAACTTGCAGGGTTTGATATGTGTATATGTCAAAAATGTTGCAGTTTGAAAGACATAGTGGGGGGGGGTGGGGAAGGAGATAATCAAATCAGTATCAGATTCACAAACAGTCTATGGACCGTAGGTCCGATCGCCTTCCTAGGAGCAAACTGAGTTCCCAAATAGCCTGATCAGCTATAAGCTCAATTCTGGCAGTATCGGATTCACGAACAGTCTGTCAACTGTAGGTCTGATCGCCTGCCCCCAAACAAGTAGTCGAGCTCACAAACAGTATGATTTATTCAAATGCAACATTTACAAAGCAGGTTTCGGATGTTGGTACAGGAAATTCTCTACTACAACGTGGGGTTTTTAGCTAGCTCTGATGTACAAATGTGCAATCATCACTCATCCCAGAAGATGGGAGAGGGCTCTCAGTCTCGAGTCTCCTCAGGTGGCATCTCAACCTGAGGGGAGGGAAGGGGGATCAGCCCGTCAACTGATCCAAAAGTGATGATGAATTCTTCCTTTTCAGTTGTTAGTCTTCTCAGGCGATGTTCCAGTCCGAGGGGAGGGAAGGGAAATCAGCACATTGACCGACCCAAGAGTTACGATGGAATCTTCCCCCCAATTTCTTCATCCTTAATTCACCTTTTATACTCTTATTTACTTTTAGGTAACTAGAGTCATACTTAACAAGTCATACATGTTATTGATTGGTGAAAAAGTTTCTCGCTTTCATTTAAAGGTACAGTCAAACGAAAATCTAGAGCGCATGCTCAGTGAGGGGTGGTCGTACCTCAGAGGCAGGTAACTTTTGGGATGTAGGTGTATTTTGGCATTATAATGAGTGTATAATGAGCAAAGTTGAAGCAAAGTTCATCTGAAAGGAGTGATTTGCCACTTTTCTGGCTCAGCACTGGACTTTTTATCGTATATCTCCCATTGGACAGCTACTGTGTGGCTTATCAGCAGCCCAGCACAGGGAGTGCGACAGAGGTTGGCCACGGGGTCTTCGCTCCATCCTCTGTTACTCCCCTTTGCAGTTGCGAGGAGGGCAGATTGTGTTGACCAGGCAACCGTGGCGGAGCCAAGTCCGTGCGTGCCAGCCGTCCTGGAAGTGGCAACAGTGTCTCACCTAAGCAAGGTTCTGCAATGCCAGAACTTCTGTTAGGCCCTAGTTTTCCTCTTAGTTCCCATTTTCAAACAATTCTTCCACATTCCACATAAAAGCAACTTTTCAAAATGTGTATTTGTTTCACTTCTCTAGAAAAAAAAATCCATACATACATATGAAATTTCAATCCTTCGTAGCCAACACATTTCTAGAGCACTGCTTCATTATACTTCCCAATATTAGGCCTAAGTTATGGAAAGTTGTAAGGTCTTTTGGTAGAGATAGAGAGGAGGGAGATTATGGGGTGCTGTTTCCCTTTGAAAGCTCTTCTGACTCTTACGTTGTACATAGGTATTAGTGAGGAATGAGGACTATCCTGAAAGTTAACATTATACAGTCCTTATCATGTTTCTTTCATTTTAGCTATTTCTTTGTTGAAATTCTTGAATTCTCCCATCTGATGTAGAATCATAGAATCATAGAATGCTTAAGGTTGGAAGGGACCTCGGAGGTCATCGAGTCCAACCCCCCTGCTCACACAGGGTCCCCTAGAGCACGTGGCACAGGGCTGCATCCAAACGGGTTTTAAAGATCTCCAAAGAAGGAGACTCCACAACCTCTCTGGGCAGCCTGTTCCAGTGCTTTGTCACCCKCACAGTGAAGAAATGCTTCCTTAAGTTCCTGTGGAACTTCCGATGCTTCAGTTTGAAGCCATTTCCTCTAGTCCTATCACTGTCCACCACTGTCCACCACTAACCCCCTCCTCCTCACTGCCTCCCTTGAGGTATTTATCATGCTGATCAGGTCCCCCCTCAGCCTCCTCTTCTCCAGGCTGAACAGGCCCAGCTCTCTCAGCCTTTGCTCATAGGGCAGATGTTCCAGGCGTCTGATCATCCTGGTAGCCCTGCRCTGGACTCTCTCCAGCAGCTCCACATCCCTCTTGTACTGGGGAGCCCAGAACTGCACACAGTACTCCAGATGTGGCCTTACCAGGGCTGAGTACATGGGGATGATCACCTCCCTCGACCTGCTGGAGACGCTCTTCTTAATGCATCCCAGGATCCCATTGGCCTTCTTGGCCACCAGGGCACACTGCTGCCTCATGGTCAACTCGTCGTCCACCATGACACCCAGGTCCCTCTCTGCAGGGCTGCTCTCCAGCAGGTCCACACCTAATCTGTACTGGTGTCCAGGGTTATTCCTCCCCAGGTGCAGGACCCTGCACTTGCCCTTGTTAAGACTTGCCCTTGTAGATGAGTATTATGCAATTCAACTACTTTTATAGCAATTCAAGGCTGAATCTCTGTTTCCTGCCAACTTAATGTGACCTGCTACACTCTGTTTGCCATTTATAAGCATTTGTCTGCAGACACCTTTAATGCTTCCTTTAATTGTACTGACACAGAAACAGGAACTGCAGAACAAAGGCTGTATATGCATGCTTTCATTCAAGGTAAATAGTGGAAAGAGTAAAGAACGATAATCTTTCTATGTATATTTCTCCTTGTCCACACTTCTGCTTTTAGTATACTTTGCATGGTTTGGTGAATTTGTCTCAGATTCTTTACCTTTTCTCCCATACTGCTTTGGAAGAAGCTGGAAAGCTTTCGGAAAGCAGCTCTGTATGCTTTCAGTATGTTCCTTCTGTCTCCTCATGTCTTTTTGTATTCCTGTCAGCTTTACTGATATTTTGTGAGTGGTCCAATCTTGCAGCAGTTTATCATTTAGGAGCTTTGATGTCATGCCAGGCTTGTTGGAGTCATGCAATTCTGTCCCCCAATCTTGCTCCTGTGAGCATTTCTTCCTCACTGATTCACTTCCTTTTTTTTTCATCTATACCAATATCTTTTAACAATGAACGGTCATATCATGAAGATAACCTGTCTTTTTTTCCTGGAATTCATGTCAAACTGCATGTTGGTGCAATGTCTAAGACTATAAGACTCAAACTTCCTATAGAGTTATATAAGATTAAAGAGAATAGCCATACCCTTCTTGTGCAGACTATTCAATGGCAGAAAGTTATTTATGTTTATGTATCTGTATGCTTCAGAAAAGTTCCACGTAGCAAGTAGAAGCTATACATAGCATTGACATATTACTGCAAAGTCTTTCAGTGTCCATCTTGTTCAATTTTTCCTATAGTAGGTGTTCATCAATTTTTAATTTATTCAAGTAGGAAGAGAAGGAAAAATAAGTTATAAGCTGGGAACTGTGAGAAATTGCTTGTGGCAATGTGGTGCACAATAGGACAATACACAAAAATATATTTATCTAAAACAGTTAAGGTAAAAACATTTAATATGAAAATTTTCTTCCCATCTTTTTTTTTTTTTTTTTTTTTTTTTTTAATTTAACACAAGTACCTATAACATAAAAAGGTGACAACATAGCTGAGATTTTGAGAGAAAAGGTAACATGCCCTGTTCAATAAAGCTGTGCTGATCTTTAGCAAGGCTTTAGTCTTAAGCAAGGCTTACTCACTGAGTATATACTTGGAAACCAGAGAGAAGGTACTTGGAGAAACCATAGTGGGATAGCTACAGGTACTCTCTTACCATACCTGGAGCTCATACCGTGTCCAGTCATAGAAGCCCTCTGCTTGTGCCATATAAGCACTGGTATAACTCTGAAAGGAAGCTACACCTCAGCTAAGGTATCCACCAAAGATACGAACTGATTCTGTCTCCTCTCTCTCTAAGCATCAGGATCACTGCATTTCAGAGAAGATCTATTTACTGATGAGAAGTTCTCCTTTGCCATTTTTATCATTCATAGGATTATAAGACTGCTGTCAGGTTTACATGCAGGTGACCATGTATTAACTTGTCCTTTATTTCCTACAGAAAGGAAGTTCATATATTGCCTTACAATGTTAATACATCCTGCATTTATCAGAAAGAGAACTAAAATAAAACATTGCAGAACAAGTACAAATATTAGCACAACAAGATGAGAAATAATTTGAATTGTAGGTGTAATTAAGGCTTCGAGCTCAGAAGTCAAACTCTAAGTCAATCATAATTTTCTGATATCTGTTTCTTAACATTCAGTTTGAAATAGGTCTTCCAGGGTCCATGAAAATAAAATAATTGAACTTACCTGCTAAGCACACAAAAATCTACAAGAACAGTGAAGGGCTGTCTATTTCCTCAAAATATTGTGGCAGTTTAGATACTATAACTTTTGCCCACAAATAAATATTTTGTCTGATGCAGAAAAATCACCACAGTGAAAATAAATGGTTTATTTATTTGTAATGTTTAGAGGTATAATGGTGTTATAATTAGATGGTGCATTCTGTCATGACATGACTTGTAGGAATCAATCTTCAGTCTCCAGTCTGCTTATTTGTTTTAGTATAGCACAGGCTGGAAAAAGATGTCTGTATCAGACCTTTGACCCCTTGGGAATAGTGCCAGATTCAGTACTCAAGACCATGCCTTATTTTGGGGTACAGGAATTGAAGTGCAGTTATCCTTGTCCTAGCTGGACTTCATAGTCTGCCTCAGGTTTGTGCAATGCCCACCTGATTATCTACACACATTCAAAAATAGGCCTGCTTGAGGTTTAATGTCTAATTTAGGGAAAAAGTGGGAGAAAAACAAGAATCCAAAAGTTTACGAAAAGAAAAATAAAAGAAATATGTACTTCCCTCTTGAGCTTTACCAAGGACATAAAAACACTGCCAAGATAAAAAACACTTGTGGCAAGTTTTTTAGAGCAGGCCTTGTAGCCACCAGACCTTTGACTCTGTGACTGACTGTGACTATATCCCTTTCATCCACCCCATGTGCCTCTCTCCTCACTGTTCTTGGTCTTCTGCTGCATTTTCCCCTTTCGCTGGGCAGTCACCACTTACACTTTTGTAGAGATATAATGATGAAATTGAACTTTCTCTTCTTGCCATAACTCAGAGTGCTGTTGATCCATATTTTATAAACCATTTTGATAAAACTCTTGTGAAAGTAGATGTTGCATCTAGGAAAACCATTTTGAATTGTGAGCAATAATTATCTCACGTAGCTCACTAAAAAGTTGTGATTTTCCAAGTATCTGTGAATAAACATTGCTAGCATTTGTATTTTTCTTCCAGTATTACTCTATTTCTACTCTACCATTCTTGAAATAATGCAGAGGCAACAGGTGCTTATGTGTAACAAACCAAAGCAGCCATTACCTGGTCCAGACCAGGTATGAGGGTTATAGCATTCAGAAGTGTTTTATAACTATTAATTTCTTCTCTTCTCTTTCAGATAAAAGAAAAAAAAAAGTAAAAAAAAAAAAAAAAAAAGATAGAAGAGACTTCTTTTTCTCTTAAAAATGAAAAAAGAAGTTGCAAATCCTTAGACGACATTTGAGATATGACCCTTGAGAAAAGAAGCGATAGTATTGCTTATTGTGTCATACTATTACAGTGGAGTGTCAGATCCTTCCACTACCTGTCATTCCTATTYTTTTAAAGCTTTAGACAGATATAAAACATACATATACTTTTGAATGATTTTACTTAATGTGACCCAATCATTTCATATTATTTAAACCAAAAATTTTAATGCTTTCAAAATAAAAGGGTCATGAAACAATAATGACTGGCATAAATTTTTAAACTGACAAGCTGTAAATCTTTTCATTTAAAAATTCCAATGGCCTTGTCACTGCCATTGGCTCATTTTATGATGGCATGAAAATGGATAAAGAGGATGAGGAACAAGATCATCATAAATCTTCATTCAGAAATCTCCTCTATCCCCTAGTAGAACAAGAAAAGTGAAATGAAAAGATTGCATACTGCTAGGCAGAGCTGTATTACTTCAAAAAAATAAATGATCAGAATGGTATAATGTCAACTCATGTTGTTGTAGTTCACAGAGTACTGAACAGGTATGCCATCAATAAAATAGTATGTTAAATTTCCCCTAAATTTAGAAAGATGTCTATGCAAATACCTTGCATATTTTTTGTGAAATCTGAGTCTGTTTTATAGTTTCTTTCTCCCCCAAAACCATGAGGGATCCGTTAGAATGGGATGTGTAGTTAGACTAGTAGATTTAAATGTGTAGTGTGTGTTGCAACTTTGATTTTGCATTGGCATCTCATAATGGAAAATTCTCTAGCTGGGTAGAATCGTATAGATTTCACTAGAGCATTTCAAGAAATGGAAAAGAGATTTTTTTTTTCCTGCTGATGCTTCATAAAGCCTATGACATAGTGATGAAAATATCTAACTGTAGTACAAAAGCATTTTATTGATAGGGCTATTCCAGCAAGTAAATAAATAAATAAATAAATAAATAAATAAAAATAAAAAAATAAAAGCAGAAGCTCCCACAATGCAACCTCTAAAAAGAATTAGCTGTTTTCTGAATACAGCATATTTCGGAGTCTTCAGGAAACAAAGGCAACATATACTGATTTAACATCAGTTCTTAATTTATCAGGTCACCAAGTTAAACTTGCTGCATAGCAGGTGGATTTAAAATAGGACAGTTCGATGAATTGTAAACTTAGGGCTTGATGGAGAAGATTTATGTAATGTCTCCAGTCCTTGCATTACTTTTAGTCATCTTGTAAAAAAGCTTATCTCAGAAGTCTTTCTCTGCTAATTTCACTGAGCCCAAGTGATTTCTTTTTTTGAAAAGAAAAAAAAAAAAAAAAAGGAAAATGTGTCATCTGAATTCTTACAAGCATAAAATAATTTTTAGTTCAAGGTGACTGGAACCTTCAAAATAAAATACCACCATTTATAACTCTAGTATCCCGTTGAGGAATTCGTCTGTCTTTCTAATAATAGTTTTGAGCTTTAGAAAGCTCTCCTGGGGTATTGTATTAATATCATTCTTCTATAGGTAAGAAAAGGAGTCAAGTGGAAGACAGAATGTACTGTTGGACATCTGGCTTAACATCATGAACACAGAAGTAAATTAAGAGTTTGCATTAATGAGTAATAGACGCATAGTGTGAGTAATTTTAACTAAGGAACTTCTGAGAGGAGAAATCATTAACCCAGAAATATTTGATAGAGAATTATATACAATAATCAAGAACAGACATCCATACTGTTTGACCTCCCAAACCAAAAGAGGAGTATCTAAAATATTCAGAACTTTTCCTTTAAGACTGCGTTATGCCGTGAAATGAGGAAGAGTTCACGAAAGAATAGGTGAAATAATATATCCAATGAAAAAAATTAGAAAAACTATTCACTTTATGGTTTGTAAAAAGTGATTCCACGTCATATTTTGCACACAAGTGAGTATATTTCCTAACTGTGTTTACCTATCTCTTCCCATTCATAAGCATATAAGATGTATCTCTGTCCGTCTTCCCTCTTCTTTCTTTTCTATTCATTCCCTCACTCCTTTCTTTCCTTACACACAAAGGAGAGAAAGGATCCACATTTCAAAAGAACTTATCTTTTCCTCTGAAATGTCAGCCTTTTGGACTCAGAGTTTCCTTCTCACATTCCTTTCCTCCTTCGCTTTTAAAATCAAATTTCTCAATGCTCTTCCACATCGTTTTTTCTTTTTAAAGAACCTCCCTGTTTGGAGGCAAAAAAAAAAAAAAAAAAGCTTTTATCCATTTCTAATTCAAAAAGACCATTAAAGAGTAAATTCGTAGTCTGTGATTGTTTCCCATAATCTTAAATCTTAATATTTGATTTTTAGAAGCCATGCCTCTTTTTTTTTTTTTTTTTTTTTTTTTTTCTGGAAATGCCTGGCTCAATGAGACAAGATTATCTGTGATGGATTTGGGACTATGAATTATCATTCATATTTTCTGCTTTTCTTGTTGGGTTAAAATTTTCTGTTTCTTCCCTTCCATCTAGTCACAGTGATTCTCAGGTTCTTCTAAGATCTTCATTATACTAGTGGTTAAAAATAAGTAGTTAATATTCTGAAATGACTTAACTTACATGATAAACTACTAAAGTGAAGAAATTCTAACTTAGAACTGGTGCATGTTTTAATGGAAGAGGGAAAAGATTTGTGTTGTTGTTTCCCAGGATGACACTATACATTATAATGACAGAGGATAGGTATTCCCTGGAGAAATTATTATCTGACTATAAACCTCTCTTTAAGGCTCCTTCATGTGGAAATTATCTTAGATAAAAGGCTAAAAGCAGCTATTTTTTTTCTTGAATAGACAGAACATTTCTCCTTCATTTCTGTATTTTACTTCTTTCTGTTCTCCAATGTTGGAAAGTCTTTTTGAAACATATCTGAGCTTAGATACTTTGATGTGCAGTACCTACATGCTCTTCAGTTTATACTCTACAGTTTCATATCTCTGCAGGTGAGTGTTATCAGATTTTTAAGCAAAATAGCTTATATATTTCTTTTTTTTTACATGCCAAAACTTAGCAGAAATATTTTCTATATCCATATACATTTTTTAGCTGGAGCAAATATTAGAGTGGAGTAGAATTTGGTTAAAATAAATATTGATTAATATATTGGACTTGTCTAGACCCCAAAGGACAATAAAACGTGTAATGAGTAAATTAAAATACTGGCATTAATATCCACAAAAGCTCAAATACATTTTTAATTGCAGAGATTCAACCAATGGACATCTCTTCACCGGATGAAATAATGAGAAAGGAGAGACTAGAATGATAAGCTAATTAATCAAACCCTCTTAAAGACAGAAATGCTTTATGAGCATATCTACAATACTGGCAATAATAACCATTTATTAATATTGTTTTATGTTTTCTTTTTTATGTTTTAATTAAAGCTTCATATATCTTCTGAAAGGGACACTTTTTTTTTCCCAGAAAATAAGCTGAATGTGTGCAAATACGTAATTCAAGTTGCTGTATGTTTCATCATTGGTAAAAGAGGATGTCCTGTGACAATTCTTTGAAAGTTCTGATATTGTACAATAATGGCAATGAAGAATCACATTTGGAATGTTTGACCCAATTCTGAGCCAGTTCAGGTGTCTCTGAGAAATTTACTTTGGTTTGTGTTTTATTTCTAATTATATTATCATTTTGAAATGATAAGTTCTCAAAAATGTAATGTAATCCATGTCATTAACTGAACAATAAATGGATAAAACACTCTATTCATGCTATTTAATTTTTATTCCATATTGATTTAAGAAATTATATTGAGTATTGAAGTAGTAAAATGGCTGCAAGTTTTTTTTTTTTTTTTGTCTTAAAAATGAATTAATGCTCTGATTTGTTGATAATATTTTATATATATAAAGAATTTAATTACATACTTGAATAACCATTGCTTTTGTCCACTCTCTGTTTTGGGTKCTAGAGGAATATGCTCTTTCACAATGCTAAAATTTACTGAAATTACAATTGGGAAAACATTAAGGAGTGTGAAATAATCTGAGCTTGCAAGTCTTTATTCAATACAAGCGACTATTTGTTATTAACAAATATGTCTTGCATCTGAAAAGACAGACGGTCTTGTGTTTACCATTACGCTTTCAGAGTTTGTCTTCCCTCAAGACTTGCGATTATCAAAAATATTTAATTTGGAAAGAAAATTTCATATTGTACTACTTTCATTAAGAAAATTTTTAATTTCATAAGAAAATTTTTTCATTGAGAAGAATTTTTCCTTGTAAAAATCTTGAAATTTTGAATATTCTGTCTGCTTTTTCTACCTCCTCTGTAGCTGTCTTATTAACTCAGACTCATGCTGAGATGGATAAGCAGATAACTTTAGTGAGCAATTTTTTTTGAATTTGACACTGTAAGTGAGAAACAAACACTATACACAGCAAAGATAACTTATAAACTTTGTAAGTTTATTTTGATGTAAGGTCAGATCTTTTTATTGCTTGATGAAATCTTAAAATCACATATTCTAGGAGGAAGTGAAGTGAAAGAATATATTCTTACTAAGCACACACAGGTGATTCAGACTGCCTGCTGTTTCTTTTATTTCTTCTCCACAAATCTCTTATCATTTTTTACTCAGGAATTAGGGTAGTTATTCAATGACCTGTTCCACAGTTTTAGGTTCCTGTTCATGAGCCTGAGGTACAAGAGCGAGAACACGCTCAACAACCTCCACCAAGAGTTACCTTGGTCTCATGCTTTTTCGCTCACCCCTGTTCGGAGAATTCTGTGCAGCTGCATGGATAACCAGTAATACTCACTTGATTGACCAAGAAGGAAGGATTAAGATTCTTGGAGCTGAAGATACATTTAAAAATTATAAATTGAATACTTAAGTAATACCTTCACTCATCCCCATTTGAGCAGTTTGCTAGTCATTTTAATGGGAACAGTCGCTTAAAACCTTGACACCTTAGATTTCAGAATGGATAATGTGTTCTTTATTTTCTAATCTGTTATATAAAAGTGTGTTTGTTTCCTTAGTAGAAAAAGAAATCTATTAGTATATAGTGAGAAAAAAATATACATATAAAATATTTTACTTTGATTTTTTTTTTCCTGGTAGTAAAAGATAGATAATCCGTTTGCATTATTTTCATACAATTTTCTGCTTCTGTTGCCCAGCCAACTTTTAGATATTATGCGGTTTCAGCACAAGTAAATGCTGCTATATGAAAGTAGGACTGATATATACTGTTTAGAAATGTCTAAATATCTCAAGATCTTTCATTTTTTGTTCTTTGTCACAATGTATTTACCAGCTGTCATATTAACTTCAGTAAAAGGCATATTTCTGTTGTGAATTATCCAGAACATTGATTTGAACATGGCAACCGTTTGCGACAATGTGTTCATGGTGTCAGTATTGGCTGTTCTTAGTAACTGACAAGCCAACTTGTTTCCTAACCTTTCATGTTACATTCGACAATGAAATAAGCTACTTTTTCCAAGCAATATAAAAAATGTCCTCTGCCAAGCTGGTGAGTCCCTAGTTCATATTTTTGTCTCAAGTACAGTTTGCACATTTTATATTGAGCAGTCAATGAAAACAGTCAAATTTGGCACAACTTTCTCTGCTTGTCTACTCGGTCAAATTTGTTTTCTTTTTCTTTAGTTGAAGGAATCATTGAAGGGATATCCTTTATCCTTTCATGCAGAATATGTCACTGATAGTCAGGATAATTTATTGTAACATGTAAAAATGTTAGTTTTTAATCTCTCTACTGTAGGATGATGGACAGCATCTGAATCTGCTATAGATGAGTTTTGCAGTCATGAGTCAGCTCTATGAAAAGACTTGGGGAAGCTTCTGTGCTTAATTGAAGCATGTGAACTTCAACTTAGTTGGAATGTATTCTTATGTCAAGCTGCTTAGCTGAGTTTATGTATATATATAAAAAAAATTGGTCTTTGTTTCCTACTTAGATCTAAGCTGGCTAAGAAATCCTAGATGGTAATATCAAGATAGAGGCACGTGCAGGCATGCGGAGGAGCAGAACTCTGAAATGTCTGGAGATTTGTAAAATGAATCATTCTCCAAACACACGAACTAAGAAATCATATCATCTAAGTAGCTTTCCACTATACAATGCCTTTTTTTTTTTTTTTTTTTTTCTCCAAATACATGCCATATATCTGAAAAGAATTTTGTAAAGCCTACATATTTTCCCATGGATATTAAAATCTATTTCAGTTTCTTTATTTTTGAATTTCTAAATCAATTTCTGTGATGTCATTTCTTCGTGCTCTATTTGTGGGTGGCCAAGACAAAACATATTGAAAAAAATGATGTAGCAGAAATACCCTTTTAAATCATCCTCCGTTACTTTACACAGTTTAGCTGCAGGAGCTGGATTCAACCAGACTGCTGACAAAACTTTGGCTGGAAATGTTTAAAACTCACTTTACTTTGTAACAAAGTAAAATGCATCTTCCAAAATTCTTTGAACTGTCACTTGTTATTCAAGAGAAGTGAGCAAAGTTTTAGACCTGCTATCTGTCTTTCTCCTAGTGAAGGCAAGTTAAATATTTTATAGTTAGATTGTATAGAGGCCAATAAAGCAGTAAGATTTCAGTTAACTTGTCAAGCCAAATGTTTCACAATTCTAAAATATTCTTGAAGGGTCAGACTCCTACCCACCTGTTCTGGATGGGTTCAGGGCTCGGCAATTGAAAGCACACACACTGAGAACAAAATCCACCCCTTACTTTATTTAGGACAATTCACACTAACATCACACTAAAGCAAGACGACTACTTAGCAACTACCTGCGAAACGAGTCGCCTACATAGCAATTACTTAAGAGGGGATATTTGCCAGCAGGACAGCGAGACCCATCATTCCCCCGCTGTGGACAAGAGGTGGCTGACAGGCTCCAAGCTTGCGGGTGTCCCCGCGGAGACAACGTAGGTCTCGGTTGGAAGTCTCCCTCCTCCTCTGATCCACGATTATTTTCCATATCTGGCGCATCCCGCCACGTAGGGCCACCACGTGTCAGGAGGCGTACCAGAGGGCGGGCAAAGCTCCACCTTTTCCTTATCCAATTTTCCCCGGTGTGTGCATGTGCGCCCACCAGTGGGGGTCTCTGGTCTCGTTATGAGGGTCCCGCCTTCATCATCTTCMTCYCYCTCGYCTCAGGTTTGACCTCCAAACKGGCTTAGAGGTCGGCTGTGTTTTGGTTGGCCCCATGCCTTCTGGCACSGCCGCCTCCAAATTCCTCAGTTGCTCCTCACCACCAGATAAGGCCCCTGTTTTCGCAGCTGCAGAGCTGCCTTCAAACTCCCTACAACCAGATAACGGGTTAGTTCTCAGCTTCACAGTAGTCTAAAGGCCTCTACAGATCATAAACAGGCTGTGAATCTTTCCTTCTCTTATACACCACCCTTCCTTCCACCTCTTATATACCACCTTTCCTTCTCTTATACACCACCCTACACAGACCCTCAAAGACATCTATGGAAAGGAAAATGGGTCGTGTAGTCTTTTCAAAAGTTAAGGAACATTTTTAATTATGGCAAGTTATCTTAGCTGATAGGAATTTCCATTTCACTCCTTCATCTACATCAAAAAGCTGGTCTAAGAATCTAGTCTTTGGCATAATAAAATGTGACATCCATATTACATAACTTTTAAAGTGAGATAAATTACAAACCCGTCCTTTTTCTAAAAATGAAAAAGAAAAAAGAACAACTAGCTTCTAAATAAAGAAGCAAAACCACCTCCTTTACTACTACTACTCAGTATTTGGATGAGAATTTGGCAAAGGTGAAAAATTTAACTGAAAATATTTCTAATTTATTTTGGCTTATATACATATAAATATATATATATATATACACCCCTCCCTCCCACACAGAGTTTAATATCAGTTAAGCTGGTTAGTTTATAAAAGTAGATTTTATGAATCCTGTAAAGGAAAAATTGTATTAAAATATAATGTTATATTATATGGGACTAATTGCCGTGCACACTCATCCTCATCACAAACTACTTTGGATAAATTTTTTCTCGGTCCTCATTAGTTAAGGAATGTTATAAGATGAATTAATATTTTGTTCTAATTAATCTAAAAGTCTAAAAGTCTAATGAATCTAAAAATTCTTAACTTCTTATGAAGTTCTTTTGTATCTTACTGAGAGGTTTATAAAGTCAATACTATTTAAAACAGAATGAGTAAAAGACTACAGGTTTTCAAATACTGGCAAATCCATTTTTATTTATAGCACATTTTCTCAGTGAGATTTGCAAAACTCTTAGAGATTGATTAATTTACAGAGCCRGTTCTTAATCAAGAACAATGTATACATATATATTAAAAATGTGCCAAATGGGAAATACATACATATCTATAATACATATATGTGTATGTCATATAGAGATACACATGCACTCCATACATATTTATATGTATAGATCAAATGGAAAGAGAAATGTTTGGTGTTCTCATGAAACGAGAAGGATTTTTTATAACTATGCCTTTTACATACAAGAAAATAGAAATCAAAAAAGTCTTTTGCTCACTTTTTGGTCGTCTGATTATTTTGTGTGTGCATTCATAATCACTTTGAAAACTGAGCAAATATTGTTTGAGAAAAGACTAAAAATGGAGGACTTTATAAGTTTTATTTTTTCTTTAAAGGTACAAAGGTGAATCTTACTAAAACCTTTCCAAATTATTTAAGAAAATGGTTGAGAAAATAAATACAACTGTTTTTTGAAAAATACCCAATGTACAAAATGGTTTAAGGTTGTGATTATAATAGTTTCTACATAGACTTATAGTACATAAGCTCATTCAAAGAAGAAATACATATTGATCCTTCAGTAAGCAAGGGTCATTTCTCGCAGCCACTTTCTAGAACCTTTTTCCCAGGTGATGTAGCTAGTATCACTACCAGCTTTGCACACAATGTCATCAAAATTGTGACCACAACAGAGGAACCATTAGCAACATGTATAAAAATACCAGCACTGCCTGGTAGCATCTCCTCTAAGAGCGCAGACCTGCCACATGGGAGGTGAGCATGAAGAAATAAGAAGACACAAGGCAGTGAATGCTGGTCGCATCCTGACATACCATCCTGTGCTGCAGCATGACACTAAGTATCAGAGTATGATTGAAGTCAAACTGCTAGGATTTCAGGCCTAATATTTTGGGTAGTCAATGTAAATTATTTTCATTCTTTATAGGTGTTAACTCCAAATATTCTGAGTCTTCTCTAAACTTCAGACTACCCCATCCTCCAAATATTTTTGCCTGTATTTTTCACTAGTTTCTCAAAGCTATCTTTGCTGGATGCATTTCTTTCAGTCTAACCTTTTATGTTTGTGAACGACTTCTCCTTGAAAGTCTGACAAAACAGCTTATCCATTTATTTCCCAAACCAATAGAGCCGATTTCCTCTGCAGCTGCATGGGATCTCCTCGGTTCAGCAACACTCCAAAAGACACAGCTTTTCTCCTGCCCTTGAACAAAGAAATTTTACAGCTGCAGCCTGGGTAGCAGAATCCAGCATCATTCACCTAATGCATCTGTGCAGCATCTTCTGCAAGACAGCAGACCTGCCACGAGGGAGATGAGTGTGAAGAAAGCAGGAGACACAAGACAGTGAATGCTGGCCGCATCCTGACATTTGGAAATCTGGTTGGTTACTACTCGTAGTCTTTTAAGTGTATTGAGCCATCTCCACACACAACATCATTTGGGGCTCCCATACATGCTTGTCTAACTTGTGATAAGAACATATAATATGCGTGAGAGAGTGAGCATGGTGAATTAGTCATCATGAAGCTACAAGCAGATGTACTTGTTCTTGTCACACCTGATGGTTCACTCAGGTGTCCAACAGACACAGTGTGATACTGGCTGTCTTTTTCCCAATGTTGTGGTCCCTTCACCAAACTAACCCTAAGTTCTCTGTTAAACCAATTCAATTAAAAGCAAAATAATATGTAGCAATTTGCACTCATTGAATAATCACTTTTTGTATCTGAAAGCAGAAGAAATAAATGACTTATAGAATCAAAGCCAAGTTTATTTGAAAGAGAATACATTTTGTTTTCACTGCCTGGTTTCCAGTGACTGGTATACAGCATAGCACAGTCTCCAATAGCTAAACTGCTGCTGCTGCCCTTGATACTGTCATTCCTGCTGCTTTTGCAGCTCTCAACAAAAGAGCCTCTGAGCTGTTTGACAATTAGATGTAAAAGGCACAGAGGAAATAACAGTCCATAAAAGTGAATGACAATCTCTGCAAGTGTCTACTAGCTTTTTTTCCCCTCCATGGAGAAACAAAAGGATGTCTGTAGTGAGGAGAGTGCAGTAGTAATTAACTTGTCATTTGTAGCAATAATTACACAGTTTCAAGACTGCATACTTATACAGTTAAGGTCATGGACTAAAATGCAGGTTCAATTCTTGCTTCTGTCTTAGACTTCTCATGGGGCACTAGACTATATTTAAGTAGATTTATTCCTTTTACTGTAAATGGAAATAATGCTTCTTTTGTTCCAATGATTTCTCAGGATCTGTAGTTCTGTTTTAAACTTCATTGGGTTATAAATCAGATCTCTGATAAGAACCTTCAAAAATATTTTTTGATGAGAAAATGCTGAATATGGGGGAAAACTCTTGTTAATGGTTTTAGTTTGATAAATTTTCAAATTCAACAAAATTCTTTTTATATACCCTATTTAATGTAGCCAAAAATATAGGCATTTAATTTTTCCTAGACATATATTTTTCTTCGTTATGCATCATTTCAAGAGCTTTCAAGAATTACTTCCTTATTTCAATTGAGATTGGAAAGAAATATCTATTAAATTTTTACATGGCTAAAAAGTGTTTTTTTTGCACACATGTACTGTGTGCAAAATTTGATACTGGTTCAGTATTTCACTTGAGATCTTATATTAAATATTAAAATAAGCAGGTAAAGAGTAAAATACTTGAAATAATATGTGACTTCCACTTACACTGAATTAACTAGTTAAATAAATGGTAAATGTTACAAATTTTGTTAAAAACATATCAGGTATTGTCACTTCTTGCATGAGAAACCACTGAAATTCTAGATTCTTCTTATTACTCTCAGAGGACATACCAGTGGTTTTACTGAAAATGATGTTTGAACTATTCCTTTTCTTTGCTTTGAATGACTTCTTACTTGGCTAGTCTAAAAGAAACTATAATTACATGATTAGGTCTCATTGATTTGAGCTGGTTTCCATATATAAGAAGAAATAAGATCCAATGTTTAAGAGGCTGTGATTTGTTACATCGCCCTCCTGTGATTTCTTTAATCTGGAAAGGAAAGGTTAAGAACAGAACTTTGTATACATATTTTGACAAAAACATTTTCTATGATTCTGTGATTCAAGTTCAGAAAAAACACATACAAATTCAACAAAATATAGAGTTTTTCCCTTGGGAAAATAATAGCAACATTTCTTTTAGACATATCCTAAAGACATATCCATTTCAATTTTATTAAATCTTTAATTATCTTTATTTAAAGGATTAAATACTTCGGCCAGGATAAATTGACAGAAAGAGGATTTTCAAACTGTTTTGTTTTCAGCTGCATAGTTTGATGTATATTTTACATTCTGTATTTTTGGTCTATATTTTATGCTTATATTTTCACATTCAAACATATATATTTCTAATACATAGGTATATACATATAGACAGACACAAATACTCCAGTACATATATAAATAGACTAGAAATGAAAGTTATTTTATTTATTTTTTAATTTTTCTTTAATACTTGCTAGCGAATCAAAAACTCTGATAATTATGCAATTGTACTGCCCAGTTGACATAAATATATATACGCAGATGGCACTAATATTTTTAACTTGGTACCAAAGTATAAGTAGTGGTGAGAAATGACCCCTTTTCAAATCCTGCATAGCAATAATTTATGAGCAGAAATCAAGAGAGTGATTTATTGATATTTATTCAAAATAATTTCGTATTAATTTCCTGCTATCGATACCAGCATTTAAAATTTAAGTAATGGACTGGAGGACAAAAGACAGTAATGGACTGGAGGAGTGGGAGACAGTAATTTGTTTGCTAGAGGTTTCATGTCAAAGTATATCCCATAGGAAAATTTCATTTTTTAAGTACTCTAAAATACACGATTCTTCATCACCCTCTTGTTTCTCAGTACCTTCCTTCTGATAAATTAACTGTTGAATTTGAGGATAGATTTGAAAGTCAGAAAGGAATGGTTCAGGTTTATTATCAACTCTACTACAGGATTTGACAGAATAAAATGCAGGATTGCAGGAAATGATCAAAATTTAAATTCAGACATATTTACAGTAGGCCTTAAAGTGAATGCATTTTCTAAGGCAAAAAAAAAAAAAAAAAAAAAAAAAAAAAATCATGGAAAAGAGTTAAGATACAAGCACAGAGCTTTTTCAGGTCCATCAATTACTATTTGTTTGCTCTGGTTTTATGGATCAGTACTTGGAATCTTCACTCTGGTGTTCATTAAATATCAGTATATTCAGTGACAGTTTCTGGGTATAATGACCTGTATATGTTACCATAACTTAGACACTTCTCAGCTTTTAAAGATAACCACAAAAATGTGTGCCTATTAGAACTTGGTTTGATGCCCTAATACAATCTGTTTTGCTTTGTTCAGCTATTTTTTCTTATGTACATAAATATATATGGAGATGTATCAGTGTTGCATATGTATACAAGGGTATATACATGCATATGCATAAAGAATGTGCTTAGAGAGACTAATAAAAATACAGAGACATTTCAAATAATATGACCATCTAGCTTTAGAGAGACAGAAATGAGAATGGAATAGCAGCAAATTTGCTGGAGAACAGCATTTTAAAATTTTAAAATTTGCTGTTCTTTACAGGCAGAGCAATTAATAAAAATACACACTAAAAGATTTCTTTTCTCAATTTGCTACAAGTTTTGAGATAACTTGTGGAAAGTATGTTCAGCAACAGTCATTAACAATGAAGTGATTGATACAGAGCGTGCTGATATGTTCTGCTTGTTTTTAGTTCTAAGACTAGATGTCTTTGTTCTTTAGTGGTGAAAGAGTGTAATATATAACACTTGAGGCAAAATTAAAACTTACACCCCAGGTGATGTGCTGAAGTGCATGTGGAAAACAGAATAAAATGATCTCTCTGTATCAAAAAAATGTTTTAGTAAAGCAGGGTTTTTTAAAAAGGAAAGCTTCTATACTATAATTAGTTTGTCATTCATAAGAAATATCCATTAATAATTTGAAAGCAGGAAACTCATCCTATTTTAAAGTGCAAGCTATCACACTAAGGAAGAAGAAAATTGTTATATGACTTCAGTGATCAGTAACATTTTTTACATATAGCAGGGACAAAATATCAGCTCAATGTGCAGAATGAGGGGAAAATGTTTGTACAAATTATGTAAAAGTCTAGTGAGTACAAATATAAAAATTTGCAGCAACTGATTTTTCACTTGTGATTAATCAAATAAAATGTTCAAATTCATCACATGTTTAAATATGCTTTAGGGATAATTACATCTGTAGTAAAACAGAGAATTATATTTCATTTTGAAATTCAGACAAATATCCCATTCTTTTGACATGAAGCAATACTGCAACCACTGAAAGGCACCATTTATCTTAGAAGTAGTTACCTATGGTATATCTGAATTTGTTACATGAATACAGTAATCTACTAAACCATGCAAATATAGCAAAAACTTCTAAAACTATTTTTTAAATTAAGCAAAAAAAAAAAAAAAAAAACAGCTTTTCCTCCTAACTTTCTATGATAAATGGCCTACCGAAACTTCAGTGCCATTTCTGTTTTTAAAACATATGCCTTAATTAAAAAAAAAAATTCTAAAATCATTTTTTAAAAAAAAAAAAAAAAAAAAAAAAAAAAGGAGGGGGCAGGATAGAAGGATTCTTTGCACTTATAATAGTTGTGCAATCATTTTATTAAATAAAAATAAGATTCTATCCTCTTCAGTAGAATGATAGAGAATAACCAAATAAACATGTGCTATAGTGAGCCTTTATCCTGTTGTTGTCATTTTTGTCTCTTTTAGCTCTATTACATTTTCTCTAGCATTTATTTAAAAATGCTAACAAATCTTTACAGTGAATTAACAATGAAATTAGTTAAAGCTTTTGAAATATGAATATGTTTGCAGACATGAATACCGGGTCAAATCAACAGCATTTAGTAAATATATGTAATTGCTCTGTCACTGACAGAGGCTAGTGGACAAAATTTTGTCCTTATTAAGATAATAGTTGTGTCATTACTTTTCTGATGGCTAAGGTGGTTCACTCTGTCTCTTGAAACACATACTTACAGCATGACCACGGCACTTACTGCAAGGTCAGGTTCTGAAATTCCTCATTGCATGTGTAAACGACATAGCAGCTGATAGGCAAAAGGGACTAGGGAGTAAAGTGTCACCTCTTATTGTACATTCATGCTTTTGCAATATTTCTAAAAAGTTTACATACAATAGGAAGCAAAGAATACAATCAAGGCAGTATAGAAGCTCATCCATCTATTATGCTCATTCTGCCATTAAGGATCACTGACTAATGGATTCTTGATGCAGAGGACTTAGCAAGGTTGCTTCAATTCTGCACAAATAAATCATTTCAATCAGATAAAAGTGAAGAGGAATTCATAGAATCATAGAATGCTTAAGGTGGGAAGGGACCTCAGAGGTCATCTAGTCCAACCCCCCTGCTCACGCAGGGTCACCTAGAGCACATGGCACAGGGCTGCGTCCAAGCGGGTTTTAAAGATCTCCAAAGAAGGAGACTCCACAACCTCCCTGGGCAGCCTGTGCCAGGGCTCTCTCACCCTCACTGTCAAGAAGTGTTTCCTTAAGTTCCTGTGGAACTTTTGGTGCCTCAGCTTGTGGCCGTTTCCTCTAGTCCTATCACTGGCCACCAAAGAAAAGAGGCCGGCCCCCTCCTCCTCACTGCCTCCCTTGAGACAGTGATCAGGTCTCCCCTCAGCCTTCTCTTCTCCAGGCTGAACAGACCCTGCTCTCTCACCATTTCCTCATAGGGCAGATGTTCCAGGCCTCTGATCATCCTGGTAGCCCTGCGCTGGACTCTCTCCAGCAGCTCCACATCCCTCTTSTAACGGGGAGCCCAAAACTGGACACAGTCTCCAGATGTGGACTCACCAGGCCTGAGGAGAGAGGGACGATCACCTCCCTCGACCTGCTGGAGACGCTCTTCTTAATGCACCCCAGGATCCCGTTGGCCTTCTTGGCCACCAGGGCACACTGCTGTCTCATGGTCATCTTGTCATCCACCATGACACCCAGGTCCCTCTCCGCGGGGCTGCTCTCCAGCAGGTCCACCCCTAATCTGTACTGGTGTCCGGGGTTATTCCTCCCCAAGTGCAGGACCCTGCACTTGCCCTTGTTGAACTTCATGAGGTTTCTCACCATCCAGTCGTCCAGTCTGTCCAGGTCCCTCTGGATGGCAGCACAGCCCTCAGGGCTATCAGCTACTCCTCCCAGTTTGGTATCATCAGCAAATTTGCTTAGGGAGCACTCTAGCCCTTCATCCAGGTTGTTAATGAATAAGTCGAACAGGACCAGTCCGAGGACCGACCCTGGGGGATACCGCTAACCACAGGTCTCCAACTGGACTCCACGCCACTGACTACCACTCTCTGCACCCTGTCACTGAGCCAATTCCTAATCCACCTCCCCGTCCACTCATCTATCCCACACCTTTGGAGCTTGCCCAGAAGGATGCTGTGAGGGACAGTAAGTCCAGATAGATAACATCCACTGCTCTGCCCTCATCTATCCAGCCAGTCACTCCTTCATAGAAGGCGATGAGGTTAGTCAAGCATGATTTCCCCTTGGTGAATCCATGCTGGCTACTCCTGAGCACCTTCTTCTCCTCCACGTGTCGGAGACAGCAGCCAGGGTGAGCTGTTCCATCACTTTTCCGGGGATGGAGGTGAGGCTCACCGGCCTGTAGTTGCCTGGGTCTTCCTTCTTACCCTTTTTGAAGACCGGAGTGACGTTGGCTTTCTTCCAGTCCTATGGCACCTCCCCCATTCTCCAGGACCTTCCGAGCAGCTCAGCTATGACATCCGTGAGTTCCCGCAACACTATGGAATGCATCCCATCAGGGCCCATGGATTTGTGGGTGTTGAGTTTCCTTAGGTGCTCTCTGACCCACTCTTCCTCTACCCAGGGCAAGCCTTCCTCTCTCCAGCTCACTTCTTGTGTCCCTAGGGCCTGGGATTCTAGAGGGCTGCCCCTGACAAACACTGAAGCAAGGGTGGCGTTCAGCAGCTCTGCTTTCTCCGTGTTTTCCATAACCAGGGTACCCACCTCGTCCACTAGTGGACCCACGTTCTCTCTGACCTTCCTCTTGTTGTTAATATATTTGAAAATGTTTTTCTTGTTGCTCTTAACATCCCTTGCCAGATTTAGTTCCAAGCATGCCGTGGCTTTCCTTGTAGCATCCCTGCATTCCCTGACAGAGCTCCTGTATTTCTCCCAAGGGGCCTGTCCTTTCTTCCACATTCTGTATACTGCCTTCTTCTGCTGGAGTTTTGCCAGGAGCTCCCTGCTCATCCACGCTGGCCTCCTGCCCCCTCTGCCTGACGTCTTGCGCACAGGGATGCGCTGTTGCTGGGCGTGGTGGAAATGCCGCTTGAAAACTAACCAGCTCTCCTGGGCCCCTCTTCCTTCTAGAGCCCTAGCCCATGGGATCTTTCCCAGCAGGTCTCTGAAGAGGCTAAAGTTGGCCCTCCTGAAGTCCAGTGTGGCAAGGCTACTTAATGCCCTGCCTCCTCCTCATTGGATCCTGAACTCCACCAGCTCGTGGTCACTGCAGCCAAGGTTAGCCCCCACCTTCACATCTTCAACAAGGCCCTCTCTGTTTGTTAGTACGAGGTCCAGCAGCCCACCTCTCGTCGGCTCCTCCACAACCGGCATCAAAAAGTTGTCATCGACGCACTGCAGAAACTTCCAGGACCGTTTGTGCCTTGCTGTGCTGTCTTTCCAGCTGATGTTAGGGTAGTTAAAGTCCCCCATGAGAGCCAGGGCCTGTGACCGTGAGGCAACTTCCAGCTGCCTGTAGAAGGCCTCGTCAACCTCCTCCTCCTGGTCAGGTGGCCTGTAGCAGACACCCACCACAGTGTCTTCCACGTTGGTCTGCCTGTTAACCCTTATCCACAAGCTCTCCACCCACTCATCGTCCGCTCCCAGGCTGAGCTCCATGCATTCCAGTTGCTCTCTCCCATACAGAGCAACTCCACCACCTCGCCTTCCCAGTCTGTCCTTCCTAAAGAGCACATAGCCCTCCATGACAGCACTCCAATCGTTAGAGCTATTCCACCACGTTTCTGTGATTCCTATGAGATCGTGGTGCTGGGATCGTGGTGCTGGGATCATGGTGCTGGGACAGATCTSCAACTCATCTTGCTTATTCCTCATGCTTCGCTCATTGGTGTATAAGCACTTTAGGGAGGTAATCAAGCCTGAACTTTTCCCAGGAGGCGTGAGAGAGGACCCTCTACAAGCACGCCCTAGCCATACTTCCCCACCACCATAGGCCTGTTGGACGGCCATTGACTTCTCTTCTTCTGTTTTCCTTTTCTTTACTCTTTCCTGCTGTTTTAGTTTACGGAGTTTAAGTGCATTTATTATATAAGATGGAATTTGAAATTCAATTAGATATGATATTTTATTATTCTTTTATTCATTGGTTTTAAATACAATTTTTAATTTTTATGGACATTAAAATATATTGAATAAATAATATAATTCTGTCCAAGAGAAATGGTAAATAAATGCACTGTTGTTGGAAACCCTCATAAACTTGGATACCACTATTATTGCTTTAAGTAATGGTGTGTAAAGCACTGGAACATGTTCATGGAACTGATAACACATGGAAAATTCTAGTATGATTTGTAAGAGCAATGGCACAATTTATTTCAGATCATAACAGGCATCTAATTCCTGAACAATGCAAAGCACTTAAAATACTATGTAGTAAATGGGGAAGGGGAAGTGCCTCTATATAGTAAGTATAGAAGCTAAGTGCATTGATAGTGTTGGTCCTGTAAGCCTCAGTGCCTCACTGCTTCAGTAGTGAAATGAGCTAAAAGAACTTCTTGGTTCATAGGGCCATTATTAAGGAAAGCATATTGGAAGGCATATAGCGTCCTAAAATAGCTTTAAGGAGTGTAAATATACACGGACATGTGACTCGCTAATCTGCCTCTGGCCCATGCAGTCAGCACAGGAAGTGGAAATCACAGGAGACAGGAAAGTTGCAAAGAGTTTCCCAGGCTCAGAATTGCTTAATTAATAGATGTTGCCCTTTTTCAGAAGCTATTTTCTATTAGCCTTGATCTCATTACCATCTTCTGTTTTTCTTGCTCAGTTCATTTCAAATATCACTCGTAATATTTAAGATGCTTAGAATAATGAATATCATAAGTACTTATCTCTTTATAGTTTAAAAGTATAGTTTAAAAAGACCAATCATCTGTTCTATATCTCTTTTTATGCAAGATTTTTATTTTTTCTTTATATAAATTATATAAAATATAAATTATAGGTAAAAAAGCTGCTGCTGATATTTCTTCTCAAATTTAGTAAGATATGTCTTGTTTTTACTCCAAACAATTCTTATGTATCTGACTACACATATTTGTTTCTGGATCTTTTCAAATCATTTCTTGAATGGTACCCTCACCACTTGTTCTAATACCTTTCTTTCTAAAGCCAGACATTACTTATCAGCTTTAGCTGAGTTATTGTTGCCTTATGTGAATTATCACTGGAGATGTCTCATTGCTCTGCCTAAAGTTCTGTCACATATAATCATGAATCTGTATGTATCCAACCAATAAGTCCATCCCTTTTGTGCCTAGGACACAGTTTATGGAGACAGTGATTAGATTTTGATATTAAATTTCTGATATTAGGCATTATATTTTATATATAAAACTACAATTAAATATTCCACTGTTACTCTTTCTCCAGAGTGTTACTTGCTGAAATGTTTATGTGTCTGATTTACAGTGCATTAAAAAAAAAATCAATTTTCAGTCCATTCCCAATTCCAACCTTCTTCTTGTGTATCAATATTTTCTGTGCTTGGAAAGTAACTTAATAGGATATGATATTGTATTCAAGCTGTATTGAGTCTGGATTGAAAGAACTGAAGTTCTTTAAGTAGACAGTGAAGAGTAATATAGCTTTGACCATAGCCTGCAGCTATATCATTTCTGTTCTTTGCATATAAGACTATTTTTACCAATTCCTGCTTTAGCCCTATTTTGGAGTTTAGACCAAATAAGTCTGCTTGTGCTAACTAGAGACTAACTACAGTTGTAATTAATGCCTCGGGCTTATTTCCTTGAGGTAGAATCCACTGTTTTCAACAGCTTCTAGGTAAATAATTGTTCATGCAAACTGTGCAAAAATATCCTTTGCTAAGAGATTGTCGGAAGAGAAATTCATGGAAAAAAAGTGAAGAATTTGGGATTTGACTTGTAATGTGCTTGTGGTTTAGAGTAAGTCTTATTGTTTGTTTCAATGGAAAAGCAATACGTTATACACTTGATCATTCACTTTTTTTCTTTTTTTTTACAAGCCTAACCCTTTATTTAGTTCTCCCTGCAAATCACTCCACTTCCTCTGATAAATTTAAAGAAAACTATAAGTTATGCTTATAGATGAAAATACTCATTTCCAAAAACCAACTTATTATCTTTCACTAAATGGAGGGCATAATCACAGACATAAGCCTGGCTATGCTTCTAGCTTCAAATGACATCTTGGCAAGGTTGGGATTTCTCCAGGAATGCTGAAGTGACCAGACACAGCAAGGCACTTTTATGCTTCTGAGCTGTCAGCAGTTATTTCTTTCTCCACAAACCGCTGGTACAGCTGCTGGCTCACTGCTGTCAAGCGCAGCAAAGGCAGAAACGGTGAGACAAATTCAGCATCACTGTGTCTGCAGCCTACACACTCTCCTACAAAAGTAATCAGACTTCCCATGAAGGGAAGGGCTAGACACTCAGGGCTAATGAAGAAAATGCCCAAACTTAAAGAATGGGGATGGATGAAAGCACATTAAGATTTCAGTGAGCAATGTGAGCACCAGAACAATGTTTTTCGCTGACAGGAATGATTTGACTCTGTGTTGGCTTATTACTATCCTGTTAATTCAGAGCTAGACAAACAGCTTGTCCAGGTAGGAATTGTTTCCTTGAGAGCACAGGAACATCTTCATCTTAATCATTCAAGGAATGCTTTCCATTAATTTAAACAATAATATGAATGTACTTATTTTGTTAGAACCAAACTATCTACCCTTCAACAGAGAAATGCTGTTTTAATACATTTACTTAATTAATACACCTTCATGATACCTGCATGGAACACAAGTACAATCAACTCTATTGAAGTTTATCAGGTCAATGATTCTTGATCTTAGAGGGATTTATGTAGAGATGTAATGAATTCTTTTTCTGAATACTTTTTCATCTGCTGTTTTTTAGCAGTAAAAGACTGAGGCCTGGAATTGAGTCAAATATAGTCACTGTTAAAGCATAATATGTTCAAAATACTCATAATAATATAGGGAGTAAATAAAACATTTGCTTGCTATGACTGTATTGTCTAATGGTTTGATTGAGAACATCTAAGAGGGCCACAAGTTTCAAAATAACTTGCTACCATCTTGTTATAGTCATGTTAATTTATGTGTTTACATGTTTATCTGAAGGTCAAAATAAACAATTAATTAGAATTGTGGCTCCTTGGCCACATGGCATATTTTCTGTATTTTAAAACATATTAATAAAGAAAAACACACTGTAAAAGTCCCAATTTCAAAAACACCAAAAGCAAGGCAAGAGAAAGAGAAATCCAAAATTTTAGTGCTCTTATTAATTTATAATACTAAAATCTAAAAGATTTACAATTAAGGTATAAAATTAGATAGGTATATTTAAGATACATACAGTTATATTTAAGGTATAAAGCCATAGGTTGACCCTATAATATATTTAAAAATGCATATAAAGTGCACTAAAAGAATGAAGAGATCAGACTATTCTTACCTTTCTGCGTGTAACAATATTGACATTAAATAAATGTTCCTTTTGCACCAACATTCACAGAATCACAGAATCACAGAATATTCAAGGTTGGTAGGGACCTCTAGAGATCATCTAGTCCAACCTTCCAGCTCAAGCAGGAACACCTACAGCATGTGGCACAGGGCGGCATCCAGGCGGGTTTTGAAGACCTCCAGAGAAGGAGACTCCACAACCTCCCTGGGCAGCCTATTACACTGCTCTGTCACCCTCAAAGGAAAGAAGTTCCTCCTCACCTGGAGACGGAACTTCCTGTGCTCCAGCTTATGGCCTCATCCTATCGCTGGCCACCAATGAAAACCTCTTGTCCCTTTTCTCCCTGCATTCTCCCTTCCTGAACTTATACACATTAATCATATGCCCTCTGAGCCTTCTCTTCTCCAGAGAAAACAGGCCCAGCTCACTCAGCCTCTCTTCGTACAAGAGATGTTCCATTCCCTTAATCATCTTCGTTGCTCTTCTCTGGACCCTCTYGAKAAGCTCCACGTCCCTCTTATACTGGTGAGCCCAGAACTGCACACAGTACTCCAGGTGCGGCCTCACCAGAGCTGAGGAGAGGGGCAGAATCACCTCCCTTAACCTGCTGGCAACACTCTTCCTGATGCAGGCCAGGATCCCATTGGCCTTCTTGGCCACCAGGGCACACTGCTCACTCATGGTTAACTTAGTGTCAACCAGGACTCCCAGGTCCAGGAGCTGCTTTCTAGCAGGTCGACCCCTAATCTGTCCTGGTGCCTGGGGTTATTCCTCCCCAAGTGCAGGACCCTACATTTGTCCTTATTGAACCTCATGAGGTTCCTCTCTGCCCAACTCACCAGCTTGTCCAGGTCCCTCTGGATGGCATCACAGCCCTCCGGAGTGTCGGCCACTCCACCCAGCTTGGTGTCATCTGCAAACTTACTCAGGGTGCACTCCATGCCCTCATCCAGGTCATTGATGAACAAATTGAAGAGCACCAGGCCCAGTACTGACCCCTGGGGGACACCACTGGCCACAGGCCTCCAACTGGACTCGGCCCCATTTGTCACCACCCTCTGAGTTCTACCATCCAGCCAGCCCTCGATCCACCTCACCGTGCACTCATCTAGTCCACTCTCCTGGAGCTTCCGTATGAGGATATTATGGGAGACGGTGTCAAAAGCCTTGCTTAAGTCAAGGTAGACAACATCCACGGCTCTCCCCTCGTCCAGCCAGCCTGTCATCCCATCATAGAAGGCTATGAGGTTCTTCAGACATGACTTCCCCTTGGTGAATCCATGCTCACTGCTCCTCAACACCTTCTTCTCCTTCATATGCCTGGAGATGAACTGTTCCATCACCTTTCCAGGTGAGGACAGAGGTAAGGCTGACTGGCCTGTAATTGCCCAGCTCCTCCCTCTTGCCCTTTTTGAAGACTGGAGTGACGTTGGCTCTCTTCCAGTCCTCGGGCACCTCCCCTGCTCTCCAGGACCTCTCAAAGATGATGGAGAGAGGCTGAGCAATAACCTCGGCCAATTCCCTCAGCACTCTTGGGTGCATCCCATCTGGGCCCATAGATTTTTGAGTGGCCAGTTTGCCTAAGTGATCCCTAACCCAATCCTTCTCAACCCACGGAAGGTCTTCCTTTAGCCCATTTATATCTCTTCCACTTGAGCCCTGCAGTTCATGGGGGGTCGCCTTAGCAGTAAAGATAGAGACAAAGAAGGCATTTAGTAACTCTGCCTTCTCGGCATCCTCCGTCACCAAGGCCCCTTCCCCATTCAGCAGTGCACTAACATTTTCCCTTGTCTTCCTCTTGCTGTTGACATACTTATAGGAACCCTTCCTGTTGTCCCTGACATGCCTCGCCAACTCTAATTCCACCTAGGCTTTGGCCTTCCTCATTTCGCATCTGCATTCTCTGACGATTCACCTGTATTCCTCCCACGTGGCCTGTCCCTTCTTCCACAAGCTGTACACTCTTTTCACTCTTTTTTTTTTTTCTCATTCACTTTGGCCAGCAATTCCTTACCCATCCATACAGGTCTCCTACCCCGCTTACTCGACTTCTTTTTTTGTGGGAATACACTGATCCTGAGCTTGGAGGAAGTGGTGCTTGAATATCAGCCAGCTCTCCTGGCCCCCATTTCCTTCTAGGACCCTGACCCAGGGGACTGCTCCAAGGAGCTCCCTGAAGAGGTCAAAGGCTCTCTTGAAGTCCAGGGTAGCTATCCTACTTCTCACCCCACTTCCTCCACGCAGGATCGTGAATTCTAACATCAAACTCCAATGAATTCCAACATTCATTGGAACATTCCAACATTCATTGAAATGAATTCCAACATTCATTTTACCTTCATCTTTATGCACTGTTAAGGGCAGGCAGCAATAATGGAAGTGCCACAGAAGTCTCCATCTGTGTAATAATACCAGCTTTATTTTAAATCCACCAACATTTTTTTTCTTTTTTATTGCAGAATCAGTTCCACAGCTCTTCTCCTAAATTGAATTCCACCTGTGTTGAAGCGCAAGCATGGCAGTAGCAATAAGACTGAATTTAAATATAATGAGGTGTATCTAAACTAATGAGAAATTTGAGAGCTTTGGGCTTTTGCTGTTGTTGTTTGTGTCTTTATGGGTGTTTGGATATAGGTTTCATATTTTCTTGTTTTCCTTCAGCTGAATGAAGTAATGTAAAACAGAGATTCTGATGTAATGACATAGTTCCTAGGAGTCTGAAAAGATTCAAAATACAATAGCTAGGCAGTAACATTGCAAGATTTAGCAATGCTTCTGTGGTATTTCCTACTGTGACATGCCAGACTAGGTCACTGAAAAGAAATTGGCCTTGGAGACACTTTTACGGGCTAGCCTCCCATCTGGTACTGCTCGTTTCCACTGCTGCTCAGTATGCTTATCTTTCTTTCAAAACCAGCACTCCACACAATAGCAGCTTTCGGTTCTCCAACATGCTGCTTAATACAGATGTTTTGTAAGTAGTTATTTTTCTTTAAAATAAGGTGTCACAAATGGAAGATATGTAAATATAAGTCATCTCTAAATGGTGACAAAATTTGTTTTCCTGCTAGCAGGACACTCAGATTGTACTTTTTGGTTGCAAATTTGTACACTGTGCTGCTGTACTCAGAAACCATTAACTCTGTGGGAAACAATAAGAAGTGGATGCATTTGTGCACTCTGAAGAAAGATAATGAAGATAAAATGAATCTACATCTCTGATTCATAGCTGTGTGAATCAGAATCGCTAAGAATATCATAGCAAGCCAAGGCATATCAATTTATAGTAAACAAATACATCCAGTAAATAATGTGGGCGATGAAGTGATACCTAGAAAGATATACTTAGGTTAGTTTATTTGACACTGAATTTCACATAAGAGACTTTCTACCTCACATGTCTTGGACAAATTGCAGGACTTCATTGCACCTAAGTTCCTGCCTCTGTAAAGCCATACTGAGAGTAACAATAAAAAGTTCCTCTGAGTGTGATGATTAATGAAGGTGAAACTGCTGTGGTATCTAACCACTTAGCATTATTATCACCAAAGTTTGTTTATTGGATGGTGTCGTTCCATGGAAACCATGGATGGTGTCGTTCAAAGGAAAGTCTAATGGTCTAAGCCGATTTAATAGTTGACCTTGGCTGCCTGTATCAATTTTAACAAGGAAATTAGAAGACAAAAGAAGAGGGAAGGAGGAAGAGAATCCAGAGCATTACTAGGCTTAGATTAAGACCATTCAAAAAGCTTCAGTTTTTTGTTTCCTTAGTGCTATGATTCTATGTCACAGCACAGCAACTTTCTGAAATACTTACTCTAGATTTGATATTGGATCACCTTTTTTACAGTGTAGACAACAAGTAGCATCAGTTTCACCGTAAGTATGCACTCAAACCTTTGGCATTAAATATTTCTTCAGTGAGGCTTGAAAACGTAAGATTTCTCTCGTATGCGAAAATGTATACGAAATCAATTTGAATCTGTTTATGTTTCATCTGAGTCTGGGCAAAATTTTGCATTTAATAAAGAAGAGAGGAAAGAGAGCTGTGTGGAGCTTGGGAGAGTCTTCTTTAGAATTTCACATGTACTCAAGGCTCTTTAATGGAAATAGGAGATGAAAAGGCCTCTTCAAGAGATTTGTTATTGAAATATTGTCAGAGATAAGGTCACTGTCCTTGTAAATCCATATACATGTAAATACAAATACAGTTGCATATTCACTATAAATTTAGCAGAGTGCAGGCATGTGTTTTTTTCCTTCCTCCCGCGTTCACCATATGTGTTAGTATAGAAAAATTAAGTGTGACTAACATGGAAGATGCAGAAGTTTGACTAGATGCCAGTCTATATAACCAGCAGATCAGGATAACAGGAACTTTTATATACCACAGAAGCATGCTGTGAGAGCCTAGTAATAGTTAACAAAGAAAATAATGTAATTGTGGATAATTCTGATGGACTATGATGGGGAATGTGAATTGCAGGATAAAAGGAGGAAAGCATAAAGCCAAAACCAAATATGAGGCCTGAAGTAAGACAGCAGGATAGGATAGGAAGGTTGCGTCTAGAAGAGAAGAAGGTATCGAGGGGAAGGAAGTGTTGGAGTTGACATTAGGGAAAGCAACCAAGCAAAGCACAGTTAGATGTATGCATGCATGCAGATATGAAATGGGTTTCTATAAAAAGAAGATAACACAGTTGAAGCCAGATATCACTGTTAGCAGTTACAACCTGAACAACTAATTTCTAACAGTTTGCATAATATCTCCCCTGGAATTTAGGGAATCCTAATCCAGCTGTTTGCTTTCAAGTCTGGAAAAAAAAAAAAGCAATGAGTAATCTAATGTTTTCTCATAACTACGAAGAAATGCAGTAGCTCTTCCTAAGAATATGAAGCTTTAGGTATAAAATATTTGCTTATTGGATGAATGCACTGAAAACTCTGCAAAATATCATGCATAATCCTATGAGTTATACTCAGGAAGCAAAATGTGTGAAAGTCAGTTATCTCTTTCAATTATACAAGTCATTTGCCTACTTTCAACTATTGCCCTTACGGACAAACAGTCAGACTTCTATAGCAGTCCATGAATGTTGATTTGCTGATAAACACTTTTTTTTTTTTTTTTTTTTAAAGTGCTAAAGAGGTTCAAAGCATAAATTACATTTTATTTAAAATGCTTCCCATGAATCAAGCGTTCATAATTTGCACTTCAACTAAGCCCCAAACCTAAATATTCTTATGCATATGCTTAACTTATATACCATGAATTAGATCATTGATTTCACTTTTCCAGTCAGGTTGTATTACTATTCCTTGCAGCCCTCAGGCTCAGCTTATATAAATATCCATATGTACCAAAACTGCACTACAGCACTCTCTACAGCACTTAAAATAACACAAGGAAAAGAAGACGGCAAAGTTATGTATGTAAAAGATTGATTGCTCCCTTATTTGCATAAACATAGAATCATAGAATTTTTAAGGTTGGAAGGGACCTCAGAGGTCATCCAGTCCAACAGACTAGCTCTAGACTTGTCCTCAGGCCGGTCTTCCAGCAGGATCCCAGGAGGGGCCCTGACCATGTGCCTCCTGGTCAGACCATCTTTAAATAGCAAATACTGCTTTCTCACTCTGTCCATTCAGTCACTTCCGTACCTTTCTTTTTGCTATTTTTCGTAAGACTCAGTTTCCAAAGGAAGAAACCTATACTCTTGAAAATGATTTCTAGTATTCATATGGAATCAAGAGGCCTGGAGTATACACTCAGTGAATACTGAGATAAAATCAGGAACACAGCTCTATTTTCTCCATTGTTCACCTTGCAAATTAATATTTTATAAAGGATATTTTGAGTGAAATAAAGCTCCAGTTATGAAGGAGATCATAACATTCCTTTATTTATTTCATAAATAAGGATCAAAAGGCTAAGTTATGCAACCTACGTTTCTTACCAGCTTATTTCTAATACAAATCGGATTTTTAAAATACATGATATTAATTAAATGCTCATCTAATGTTTATAAATATTAATTCTGTAATGAATCATTGTGAACTTAATTGAAAAAATCGAATGTTAACCAGAATGTGTTACTCAGGGCCTTCTTTAAGGAGGTATAAAGTTACCTTCTTAAAATCTATTGCAAGTTTTTCTTTTGTTTTTCTTGTTCAGTACAAGCTCTTCTCCATGGAATTTAAAATACAACAAGATTTTTAAGATTCCTAATAAGAGGTGCAAGGATCTTATAAATGTATAATACAAATAAGAGCAAGCAAGGAACAATTTATGGGAGATGAAACAAGAATCCCAGAGGTAAAATATGCTTTCATACAAGCTATGTAGTGTAAGTATGCCAAGAGCTTCTCTTGACTTCCCTTCAAACTTTCAGCATGTGATGCTCCACCTTCCTTTTGCTTTTTTTGTTTGTTTTGTTTTGTTTCTGTCCACATGAAATGCAGAGCTTTTCTTGTTATTTTTGGTATGTGGTATGTGGTTTTTGGAGGGGAGGAGGAATTAAATTTAGAAGACCAATTTTACACTATGTTAAAATCTTTCAAAATAATTTAAACTTTATCACTTTCAAATAATATCACTCCGAGGCAATTTGAAGAAATGGTGTTTTTCCTGACCCTTTACTGACATTGTTCTACTTTTGCAGAGTTAAGAGAAAACTGAGAAACAACCTGCCTCTGCCATAAACACCCATCTCAGGTACAGAAAATGTCTCATACAGAGCAAGCCTATAGGTTACATAATCTTAAAAAGAGTCTTATATGCTTTCTTTAATTCCTTCCACATCAATGGAAAGCTTAAAGATCAGTAAGGAGGGATATATGATCATAATTGTTATAAAAGACATTGTATATCTTAGTTGAAGTTATGAGTTGATTAACCATGAGAATAATGAGTTCTGCTACTGAAGAAAGATGCAAAGTGATTTCCTGCCATGAGGTCTCACAAAAGTGTGAACAAATTTGACTTATTTTAAGATATTAGTGTGTACTGTGCCTTGGCTGTGGATTTGGGAGATGCTAAACGGGACAGATCTTGGAGAATTTCTACCCTGGGTTGTCATATGGAGTGTTCTGCTGACCCCCACAAACACAGTTGCCTAGAATCACAGGGACTACAAAACACTGTCTGCCATAAGAGTAGTCCTAATCATTGGAAAAGGGTATCTTCTAATTCTAATTGAATGAATGAAATATTCTGTTCTAACATAGTTCTCTATAAAATAAAAATAGCACAGCAATATTCTCTTCCTCCCTCTCCTGTCATCTATCATGCTGGCAACATCTAATTATTTTCAACCAGACTGACTGCAAAGTATTAACATAGAAAACTGCCAGATAATACTCAAGTTATATCAATTATTTCTATTTCACTAAAATATTTTTTCCTTCCATTAATATGTTTTGTGAATTTGTCACACTGTAATTCTTTACACTGGTGATACTACTGTTTTTGCTCACAAATGACAACCTGTCATTTTCTCAAAGAATGGGGAGTAGGAGGTCAGTGCTTTTCTAATAAATTTACTAGATAAGATCAGACTGCAGAGCACATAGATGGCATAAATACAGAGGATCACAATTGCCTTTTGTTTTAGATACAATTAGAAGGTAAAAATAACTATTCAGTAATACAAGAATTTTAAAAGGACACAAACCATAATTATTGTGTGATTTCAGATTTTTGCTTGACCATGTTGCAACAATGCAAGAGGACTGTCTGCAAAACACAGGTTTATCCTGATTTCTCCAAATTGAACAGTTCAAATAACACTGAATAATCCCTTCAGATACAGTCCTCAACTAGAATCTAGCAACGTTTGGTTTTTTTTCCATAAGTAAATAACTAAAGCAATAATAAGTGTCTGTAATTAATTGCTATATCAATAAATATAAGTATTGGAAATCACTTTTCATAGTCATTGGAAAGAATTATTTACCACATGAAAATGGACTAAAAATGAAAATGAATCCATTTGGATATTATCCATGCTATTCTTGTAAAATCTTTCTAAACAGATCTTCTGAGAATAAGACACAGTCTTAGGCTTGTGGCAAAACCAATGCAGCAGCAAAAATAAAACAGAAAATATAGAGTGAAGTCAAGAAGACTTCAAAATCAGACATGCTATGTTATATATTTATAAACATAACTAATCACACATGTTCGTGAAGCAAAGTATATGTTTAACTTCATTGTAGGTTGAAAAATATATTCATCCAAATATTTATAGGAAAAACAGGCTTTTTTTTTTTTTTCATTTTGGTTGATGCCTCTGCTGACTGAGGTGGAGGGGATCTGTTCTATATCCATTCTTACTATTCATTTCTCTTAGACTAAAGGCCTCAGCAGGACATATTTAATCTATGACCAATCATTCTTACTTCTCAGTTATGTGATATATCTGGTTGGTCCACCAATGTTGTTTTGATGTGTGACATGTGGACAGATTAGTCCAAGTGAGTGTACCTTTGCTTATTTACATATCTTCCCACATCTTATTGACAACTTTGAACTGTTTTGTGATCTCCTTTATTAAATTTTCTCTTTTTAGGACACTAGGATGTTTTTGATTCATGCTCAGTCCACAATTGAAAGATACACAATACTCTTTTGTGGATAATGTTATCTACCAAGTTCCAGATCTTACTTAAATTTGCCTGTGTGGCAATAACTTACCATTTCATCTGCTGAAGAACAACACACATCTTTCATTTCCCATATCATCAATTTTTCAAGATCATTTTGAGTCCCATTTTCTCTCCACAGTATAAGGGCAATCTCTTCCAAAGTGAATTGAATAAGCACATTTTGTCATCCTGGTTGATACTGAAAATATCAAAAACAACAAAAGTCTAATATTCTTTGGTAATGAGTTCACATCCTAGTACCTTATTTTCATCTAGGCCATGTTTCCGCATTTGCACGTAAGAATGTCATGTGTCAAAAGACTCACTAGCATGAAAAACTGACATTTGCTACTTCTTTTCTATCCACAAGCCTTATTGCCATGTCATAGAAGGAAATTAGATTGGTCTGACACAACTTTTTCACTTGACAAGTCCCTGTTAACTGCTTCTTACCTCTTAAAGATATTTTATTCTGTACATTCATTTAGTTTCCAATTATTTGACTGGTCTTGTCATAAAATCTCAGTTGTTTTCTAATTACCGCAGAGGTTTCAAGCCCTGCAAGGTCTGGATTGCTTATTTAAAAGGTAAAATAAAATATTATCTGTTAAACCTTCTATCAGGTAGATGTTTTCTTCAAAATATCAAATTTAAAATATATTACAACATATTAAAATATATTATTTTATATATATTATATTACAATATATTATTTTCAGTTCATATATGTTAATTTGAACTACTGTCTGCAGTGACCCCCACAAAATACCAGATGGTTAAATTTTACAGGATAATTGATTAAGAAAAAAATAAATTATCAATACTTAACATCAAATGGTATTATCTATAAACAAAAAATATTTAATATGTGAGTATGATATGAGAAGATATGGCAATATGGGAAATATAAATAAAAATTTTTGCAAATTTGAAATATAAGGCAAAGCCAGACCAAAATTATTAACATAATTTTCCTTAATTCACAAGTGTAAAAATTATTAACAATTTTAAAAAACAGAATTGAATCTCCAAGAAATAAATTTTAAATCGTTGCCCATTCTAATACAATAATCATTGATATTAGATGAATTTTGAAAATGCTGTTTATGAAACTGACCATTTCATTGAAAAAAATGTAATTCTTACTGGTTTATTACTTACAGGATTCTCAGATCTTTCTATTCTATTTCTAGCTTAAAAGAAATAGTTTATTGATCTTTATTTAAAGAATCAAAGTGAAATATATTTTGTCTTTGTTCATGCTGCACTGAAAATCTGCATGCTCATTATAACAGTATTCTACTTACAGAGGGTTTGTCTACCATATGCAATGCAGTGATACAGCTCACATTGGGGAAACTCAATGCTTGATAGGAAAAAAAAATCCACAACATTATGTATTTGGAGAGGGGAAATGCCCTAAGAACTCGACATCTGGCATTAATTGTACATTGTTTGTTGCTGTAAGTCATACTGAAATATAGAAAAGATTCATTAACTTACTGTGAAGTGAAATTGTGCATTAACAAAGTTTTGTTTTGTCCTCTACTGAATTGGTCTGGTGAACTTCAATAAAATTTTACAGGTATTTTTTACCTGTATGTTCCAGAAAATGAGAAAATTAGCTGTCAAACAGATGGTTTGGTCATTTGTGGGCAAATTTAGATAAAACAGTCAGGCAGACTTTGTGTTTGAATGTAATCCATTTGATCAAGGGGGAGTTGGAAAATCTCAGATGTATTATTATTTTGCCCATTAACTGTCTTAACATTTGGCAAGATACTTGATTTTTTTGCATTGCTTTCTTTGTGTTGCCTTCAAATATAGGAAGAGAATGTAAGAACAGYCCAAAGGTCCATATGGCATTGTGCTCAGTTCTGATAGTGGTCAAAAGCAGATGCCCAAGGAAGAGTATAAATACGGAGTAAACATATGGTGATTCTTCCCCACATATTTCCTGAGCTGACAATAACTCAACTGCTCAACTGCTACTTTTACTTCTCGCTGAAATATCCTGAAATATCACATTGCATGATTCTTCTTTCATACTCATTTTGAGATATTCTGATGAACAATCTTAGTGTTTGTGCTTCCATATTCTTCTTGTCCTTAACCTTATATGAACAACATACAATAATTTCATTCATCAGTTCCATGTCCACAACTAAACCCCATTTATTACCATGCTGTAATCTCATTTATTAGCTGTGTCCAAAATTGATTTAGAGAACTCTGAATTCTGCCTACCAAAAAGCCATATTTCAGAATTTGTAGAATTTGTAGAATATGGCTGCAAATTTGACATGTAGGGCTGCCATTAAACTGTAGTAAACAACGTTTTTACAAATCACAACTAACTTCATTACGAAATTGGAGTGGTACTCACACTGTGTCTAATATCCCCATTATAGATAAAACTTTATCTTTTAGATAGGATTGTACAGTTGCTTCTTCCAGTCTGCCAGTTCATATTTTTAACTTTTGTTTTTTWCCTGTTGTATTTTGTAAATGTCTCTTCAGGGTTAACCAAATGGACTTATAAAGAACTGAAAAGCTAAGATAAATTTCACTGTATATTTTGGAAGTACCATTGAGAATATTTTGATAAATAAAAAAATGAACCTAATGTGACGTTATGGTTCAGTCACTATTATTACATTTTTTTCAATTTGATAAGACCTTGTTTGAATCGGGCTTTTTAAAATGTTTTTTTTTTAACCGTGAGAATTTGGAGTCCCTCTAAGGAATTAAAATGCTTCAGTGTAGTTATGCTAAGTGTTCTCAGCTGAAGATCTTCTAAGAATAAATAAATCAAAGAGAAATATAACAAATCTCCTAAAGTTTCACAAAACATTATAATATAAAATTCATTTTCTTGTTGTTGTTGTTTTGTTTTGTTTGTTTGTTTTTTAACCATTATTGACTATGCTATTGACCATTTAGGATCACCTATACATGTGAATAGGAAGTCTTTATTATATGTACTGCATGACTTCAGACTTTCAGAAACAACAACAAATTAGAGGATAAATTTTTAATTACTTTGCACTTGGGAAGCAATGTCACAAAAGAAAGGGACTTGTATTGATTAAGGGTAATTAATTCTGGTGGGAAAATCACTTTTAAGAGCCAGCTTTAAACTAACCATGGCTAGAAGGTGAGGACAGAATATAATTACAGTATAAATGTTCAAATTTGATTTCCATCTAAGCCATTAATAAAACCTTCAGAATTCATTTGTTGTTGATTACATTCTCTTCATTTTATAACCTAATTTGTTGGAAGATTTAGGCCTTTCAGATATGGATGACATCTCAGCGTCAGATAAATGCCAATGAAATCAATCTTCTATCCTTCCTATTAAAACTGTCTGATGTTGGTAGTTTGTAGGCCTACTATTCAGTCACTAAATACATAAAGACCACAGCAGCTATACACAGTACACTCCAGGTAAAAATAAAAAAAAATAAAAAAAAAAAAATAAAAAAAAAAAAAAAGACTTTAGAGTAATGAACCACAGCATATTTTTAGTGCTTTTCACATGCAGTGAAAAAGATAGGGTTTTATAATATTTTTTCTTTAAATTTGAGGACGGAAAATGCCATTTTGAAAGTAATAATCAAAGCCTGGAACCTGTAACTAGAGAAAAAAGAGGTAGAATAAGTAGAAAGCAAGTGCTGACCATCCAAAATGATCTGAAATCAAATAATTTCATTTTCAGCATACAAGGACTTTCTCCTAAACAAATGAGTTTAAGAATGGGATTCATGTGTTACTTGCCTAGTCTGGAGTAATAGGAAGTATATTAATTTATATTTAATAAGCTTCTTGAGCAGAGCTGAAAAATGATTTTATTGGTGATTTTCTTCTGAATAAATAAGTGCTAAAAACAATCTTTTTCTCTCCTTCTCACTGCCATTGAAGTGATATTCATTCCTTAACTATTATTATTTTCGAGGAAATGTTAACCATACGAACACATTACATGAGGCAGAGCAATGGAATGCTGAAAAAATTAATGAGTAACTATTGGGTGTCCAAAGGATATAGCCCCTCTACTTTTAAGCCCTGTTTTGATTAAATCATGTTTTACCACAGCACTGCCATGGCATCTATGAAGACTGAACTGTCACAATTTTAAGCAACATAAATGTAGACTTGTAGAAAATGGCTCAAAAAATTTGCAGTTTTCACAGTGCAGCTGTAAAATGTAACCCTACAAATATGGTCATACTCTTTCCCTGATCTTTTCACAAGCAATAAGAATATTTCAAATATTCTCAGAGAAAAGTACAAAATTCAGCTCTCCAGATCACAGAAATTTGAGCACTCATAATTATATGACAGAGTACTGTATGAATACTGCAGTGTTTTCTGAATTAATATCGAATTTCATTTTATCTTAGATTCAGAGGTAGTGTGATATAAACAGTATGTCATTTGTGGATTTATGACTAGCTTATTTTTCCCCATACTAAATAAGGCAAACTGTCTTTTATTAATGGGCTAAATATTCAGTTCAAAATACTTGACTTACACGGTTCAAGTAATATCCTTTGAACACAGAAATGGGCTTGATTTGATAAAGGCAAAAATAAGAAATTATATTAAGGCCTTTTACTAGAAAATTGTAAAGGTCATATCTTCACGTTAGGAAAACAACTTTGTTTTGTAACTTGATATAGATTGCATGATTCACAAAAGTCTATTATTTGCCTAACAACAAATTATATGGGCTAAAAGAAATGAGTGTATATCTATCTATTTATTTATATATATTTTTCATTTAGTTGTTACTCCTCCCATCTCATTTTAGGAAAGAGATGTCTTTCTACTGTAAAGAATCTAGTCAACTGAAGAATGACATGACAATAATTTCAGGAAAAATTAAAATTGCATTGAACTAGACTAATATAAATTTGTATAGAAGGATTACCACTGATTTCTATGAGAACCCGTACAAGCTTATTGTATTTAGCTAAATAATTTTACCAAGAATATTCAAAGAAATGCATGGAATGTATCTATGGGACACTACGCTTTCCCATAAAATAAGAAATATTTTTAATTTTTTGTTATTTTGATAATGTTTTATCACCTTTAATAAATAATCATTGATAATTCACATCAAGAGCTATTATACTATAAACTTAACTGATTTGATATGTTATGCCATAAATTGGTTGTTAGTGTTGTATTTTTGTTTGACCAGTGATCCCTGTTCATGCCTGCAGCATTCTGACAGAGAAAACAATCAAACTATCTGTTTTTAATTCTTCTGACAGCACCTAACTAAAGAATTAGAAGCCTGGCTTATGAATGCTGTCAACCATCATGATCTTCATTCCACTCTTTAATGTAGTACAAAAATCATAATAGCAATATTTAATTATAAAATGCTAACCTGTCACAGAACTGCTAATACTTCACACAAAAAGAAATTTGTAAAGTGAAAGTGAGTATGACTTCTAACATAATAGCTCTGAACAATATTGTTTTTCATTCTTCTAATGAAACCAAGAGATTAGGATAAACATTTTGTTAAACATTTTGATAAACATGACTGCGGTGGGTGTTAGATGTTTTGACACACAGTATCTATAACCTCCTAAAGTTGCATGTTTCTTGACTCATGGTGAAAAAATTTGAAGCATTTGAATACTAAAGTAATTCTATTTTATGTGTGTGTAAAGCCTAACTTTGCAATAGTATTACTAGGTTTACTATTCTTAGAGCTAAATCCATACAAATCCGATTTCTGGTCAACTATCACCCCATTAGGATACGTAATTGATGCTAAAACAAGCCCTCAGAGTTCTGCTTTTGCTGTTATCTCTGCAGTTCTTGTTATATCATCATCTGAGATGGACGCACAGGTAGGCCTGACCTGAAGCTTACCACACTTTTACCCAAAGGATATTGGGGACTTGCTCTTCATTTCTGTAGGAGCATGATCTGACCATTAGTCTAAAGCAGGTTTCAGAGGCTGTGCAGCAGAAACAACAAACTTTGCCTGGAATAATGAAAAAGAAAGAGAAGAAGTGCAAGCACTTCTTTTTAACCAAATGACTAGGACAGTCATACAGGCTGATTACAGCCCTTACTGAATTGATCGCTCAATAAAAATAGTGTACATGTCAAGGTTGCCTTTCAACATATTCCTTTAATTGAATACAGGTATATATGTACATTATAGGCACAACTGCCTCTCTTGCTCATTATAAATATCTCATATTTTCATGAATTTATAATGTCAAGCTCCCATCTAGAATTCTTTTCAAGAACTCTATTACAAATTGTAAGTATTCACTGTGAAATCATTGGCAAAAGTGCAGCAAAGGAAAGAGTGGGGAATTACTAGCCTCATAGTAAATGCCAAAAAAGGACTCATTTCCTTTGGATCCATTCTTTAGTGTCCTTATAATATATTCTCTGAATGACCTGTGTATCATCACTGCTTTACGTTTTCACTTTTGTCTTTTTTCAAAGAGTTTTCAATTTTTTTGACCCAGCATGTATACATTCGAATGTTATTTATGTAACGCTTGCCATCATCTTCGGAAGGTCCTGGAGAACGGGGGAGATGCCGGAAGACTGGAAGAAAGCCAATGTCACTCCGGTCTTCAAAAAGGGCAAGAAGGAGGACCCGGGCAACTACAGGTCCCCGAAAAGTGATGGAACAGCTCATCCTGGCTGCCATCTCCAGACATGTGGAGGAGAGGCAAGTGCTCAGGAGTAGCCAGCATGGATTCACCAAGGGGAAATCATGCTTGACTAACCTCATTGCCTTCTATGAAGGAGTGACTAGCTGGATAGATGAGGGCAGAGCGGTGTATGTCATCTGTCTGGACTTGAGCAAGGCTTTTTGAAACCGTCCCTCACAGCATCCTCCTGGGCAAGCTCCAAAGGTGTGGGATAGATGAGTGGACGGGGAGATGGATTAGGAATTGGCTCAGTGGCAGGGTGCAGAGAGTGGTAGTCAGTGGCGTGGAGTCCAGTTGGAAGCCTGTAGTTAGCGGTGTCCCCTCAGTCCGGTCCTGTTCAACTTATTCATTAACAACCTGGATGAAGGGCTGGAGTGCTCCCTAAGCAAATTTGCTGATGATACCAAACTGGGAGGAGTAGCTGATAGCCCTGAGGGCTGTGCTGCCATCCAGAGGGATCTGGACAGACTGGACGACTGGACGGTGAGAAATCTCATGAAGTTCAACAAGGGCAAGTGCAGGGTCCTGCACTTGGGGAGGAATAACCCCGGACACCAGTACAGATGAGGGGTGGACCAGCTGGAGAGCAGCCCCACAGAGAGGGACCTGGGTGTCATGGTGGACGACAAGTTGACCATGAGACAGAAGTGTGCCCTGGTGGCCAAGAAGGCCAACGGGATCCTGGGGTGCATTAAGAAGAGCGTCTCCAGCAGGTCGAGGGAGGTGATCGTCCCCCTATACACAGCCCTGGTGAGTCCACATCTGGAGTACTCTGTCCACTTTTGGGCTCCCCAGTGCAAGAGGGATGTGGAGCTGCTGGAGAGAGTCCAGCGCAGGGCTACMAGGATGATCAGAGGCCTGGAACATTTGCCATATGAGGAAAAGCTGAGAGAGCTGGGCCTGTTCAGCCTGGAGAAGAGAAGGCTGAGAGGGGATCTGATCAGTGTGTATAAATACCTCAAGGGAGGCAGTGAGGAGGAGGGGGCCGGCATCTTTTCTGTGGTGGCCAGCGATAGGACTAGAGGAAACGGCCACAAGTTGAGGCACCAAAAGTTCCACAGGAACTTAAGGAAACACTTCTTGACAATGAGAGTGGCAGAGCACTGGAACAGGCTGCCCAGAGAGGTTGTGGAGTCTCCTTCTTTGGGCTTTTTTAAAACCCGCTTGGACGCAGCCCTATGCTATGTGCTCTAGGTGACCCTGCGTGAGCAGGGGGTTGGACTCGATGACCTCTGAGGTCCCTTCCAACCTTAAGCATTCTATGATTCCATGGTTCTATAAACAGTGTTTGATAGAAGGAATACAGGTCTGCCACCCAAGAGGATCTAGGAGAAAGACAATTTTTAGGATCTAATACATAGAGATGCCCGTGCTCAGAAGGACTTAGCTGTAATTCTGTCTTTTTTTTTTTTTTTAATTTCTTAAAGTTAAAAAGCTTTTACTGCATATTCTATATCAGTAGGTTTGCCCAGAATAATTACTTTTGTCCTTAGTCATACTGTATCACATACTCTGGATCAGTGAAATGTTCTCWATTCCAGCAAAATGTTGTAAAGCCATTTTGGCCTCAGACTCCTCCTCCTTTTGACTGTTATCTCCACTCAAGCAAAACAAAAAATCATTAGGAACTTTTCTAGCTCACTCAGGGAGAATTTTGTCTCATAATTTTGCCTTCAGTCCAGCAAAGCACTAAATTTTAATCAGAAAAAAAAAACAAATATTTCCTCAGAATGGTCCAATATTTGATATTTCTAACCCTTAAAATATTGTTTAGGGGCAAGGAAAAAAGCACAGAGCATATTTTAGTTATAAAATCAATAGTTTATTCTTAGTATAATTGAATTATTTCAGCCACTGGGTTTACTAAAGAACATTCTTAAATTTAGTGTTTAAGAAGTGTTACTGACTTCAGTCGTAGCAATGAAATGATGTTTGTTGATATCATGGTCTTTTTATTGAGCTTCAGCAAATATTAGCATGGCATCAGTGAACACCACTCCATTGCTGTAAGTAAAATCAGAATCACAGAATCACAGAATCACAAAAACTTAAAGGTTGGAAGGGACCTCTAGAGATCATCTAGTCCAACCTTCCCGCTCAAGCAGGCACACCTAGAGCATGTGGCACAGGGTGGCATCCAGGCGGGTTTTGAAGACCTCCAGAGAAGGAGACTCTACAACCTTCCTGGGCAGCCTGTGCCAGTGCTCTGTTACCCTCACAGTAAAGAAGTTCTTCCTCACCTGTAGATGGAACTTCTTGTGTTTCAGGTTATGCCCATTTCCCCTTGTCCTATCACTGGCCACCAATGAGAAGAGCTTGTCCCCTTCTTCCCTCCATTCTCCCTTCATGAACTTATACATGTTAATCATATCCCCTCTCAGCCCTCTCTTCTCCAGAGAAAACAGGCCCAACTCATTCAGTCTCTCCTCATATAAGAGATGTTCCATTCCCTTAATCATCTTTGTCACTCTTTGCTAGACCCTCTCCAGGAGATCTACATCCCTCTTATATTGGGGACCCGAGAACTGCATCACTTAATTGATGCCCAGAAGCATCACATAAGTCCTTAGCTTTAAGCACATTCTTGAAAGCTATTACAAATAAAAATGTGTTCACTATAATATAGCATCAAATCTGATGGGAAAAAGTGTTCCCACAGACTCATGTCACTCAATGAATTCGAGAATATGCTAAAGCCAGTTGGTTGAAGATGGAAAAATATTTTTCATGATACAGAAATTAAAATATAATACTGTAACTTTTTTGTTTTTCTTAGAAGAGGCTAATTTTTAAAGTGAGCTTTCAGAATAACATGTTTCTAAAAGTCTGATTTGAGTCTGTATTTCTCCATTCTTTCCTCTATGTCCTCTGTAGATTCCTCTGTAGTTTTATTTTTTTTTCACCTAACAGAGGTAGGCAATGTGTAAAGGAATTAAAAAAATAGTATTACAAATATTATATTTCCCAGTTTTTAAATATGTTTGAAAAAGTAATACTTGTTTTAAAATATCTTGTCAGTAGGAAGAAAATGTATGGTCTTGCATCATTCCAAGAAAATAATCTGTTTCTCATTTTCAAAAATAAATATACTGCTTAAATTAAGGTAATGAAGGCCCAAATTTCACCCAGGGTAAAATACTTAGGGCATTCCAGCAAGAACAGGTTTACTTACGTTGTTTAAGGACTAGCATACCTTACTTGAAAATTTACCTTTTCATAAACATATAAAATACTCTGGAGTGTATGTATGCATATATGTATGCAAATATTTATATACATATACATGTGCATGAAATTAGGTACATAACATAAATATATAAGGCAAATGAATGAAAGAAAGTGAGAGGACAGACTACTTGTGCTATTTTAAAAAGCTTTCCAATCTTCTTATTCCATACATACAGGAAAAATTATGATGAGTGATTACAATCAACATGAGTTATTTATGAAAATATGGCAGGTATACTGCAAGGTGGCAGAAGGTAGAACAAGGTATTTTATTTTCTGTTTTAAAACTGCCTGGTAGCTTGCCCTTAAATTCTAACAGATTGAGAATAAAGCTGCTTGCAGAGAACCAACTGTTGTGTAAAGAGAGGTTTAAAATATTAAGATGATTAACAACTGGTAGTACACATACATTGCTGTCCGTGACAACTATAACGCAAATGTCTGAAAGAGAAAGTACTACAAAGAATGCTAAGGAGTCCTGTTGCACTGACTTAAAAGAGTAATTAGACAGTTCCACTTAGCTCACAGAAAAATTCTGTTATACCTTGCAATACATGATTTAAATAAGCTCATAAAGGAGCCTACTAGGCAGTTGCTGACATTAAGCAGAATGTGGTTTTCAGAGAGTTATGTTCCCTTTGCCTATTTATACATTCTCAGCATGACAGAAAGACATATAAACTAAGTTTATTATGGTGCATATTAAGCAGCACAATATGAATGGGCTAACATACAAACACTGGAAAACATTTGTAAGCTAAGAGAATTTCCTACTAAAATTACTGAATTCTAGTCTATGCTAGATTGATATAAAAGTTATGTAAAACCCTAAGTCTGTAGAACAAGATAATAAACCTTGGAGTTTAAAGCAGCATCTGACAGATGATTACTGCTGCATTTTGAAAAATGTTGTCAAGCAATGTATCATAGAATCATAGAATGCTTAAGGTTGGAAGGGACCTCAGAGGTCACCTAGTCCAACCCCCCTGCTCACGCAGGGTCACCTAGAGCACATGGCACAGGTCTGCATCCAAGCGGGTTTTAAAGATCTCCAGAGAAGGAGACTCCACAACCTCTCTGGGCAGCCTGTTTCAGGCATTTGTGCTAAATGCTATTTTCTCCCTTTTTTTTTAAACAAATCCCACCTAGAATCTTGCTTGGTATTTTAGTAGTTAAACCATGTATTTATATCTGACCTTAATCCAGAGATTGACACTCTGGTTAAGTACCCTAATGAAAAGCTGGTAAAAACTGAAAATTCTCAACTATGACACAGTTACAAGGTTGCAAAGTTGACATGAATATTAATGTAACTGGATTGAATGATAGTCATTGAATGGTAGTCGGGTAGGTCTTAATAAAGTTCTGGAACACCAAACTCACAATGGCTGCATTGCAGACAGTTTAAAATGGATCTGGGACTCCAGATAAAAAAGTAAGCTGATGTGTCAGTGCTTCCTCTTTAAGCAGATAGTTCCTACCAGGGAGTTTTCCAGAGTTGGTCTCCTCTAGCTGAGCAATTAGTATTTCATTTTGGTTGCTCTTTCTTGATGACCATGGAATTAGAATAAGTACATGGACAGATACCAGATACAAACTCTGGTTTGTATGACAACACTGCAGGATCAGCTATCAGTAGTCTTGCACATGTCTGCACATAACAGTAAGTTATAGCAAAAAAGGACTGTAGAAACCAGTGAGACATGGTTTGTAATACTTGAAGATAATGAGGCAGCTTTTGATACTGCTCTTTGGAACTGCARTGAATGCAATGAAACTGCACCCTGCATTCCAAAATATCCTTAAATTTAGACATAAAAGTTTTATGAGCATAGGGCTATTTGCTTTTGTTGTTATATAGGCTGCCAAATTAATTAACACCCAGAACCAGTGATCAAAAATAATCTCAAGTTTTTAAATTCTTTGTGCCAAATAACTGCTGTTGAGATAAAAAATTCCCAGAGGATTATATAGTGAATAGTGTCTATGCTCACTCAGCCATCTTGGACAGGTTTCAGGACAGTGATGCTCTTTAAATTAACCTTTAAACTATGATTCTATCACATTTGAAATCCTCCTTCTAAATCATGAATACTGCAATGCAAACCCTCTATATCTGACACAGATGTAAACCTCATTTCTAAGTCATGTATCACAGTTCTGTTCTCTCTTTGTTTGTATTGTTTGTATACTACCTTTAGTTACAGAAATAGTCTTAGTGCCTAATTTAAATTACCCTTCCTGGTGATTTCCTCTGTAAAATTTGCATGGCCAGGTAGCAGTTCAGTGTAATATATTATAAGTTTCTGTTTTTATCAGTTATTTGGCCCTAGGACTTTTTTTCAAGCAAACATAATCTTCCTTTCTTTAGGAAGTGTAGTTGCCAGTTACTACTCTACTTTTCTCTGAACTTCAACATTTTACAGTATAGAGAAACTCTCCATATGTCCATTTTAACTCCACTATGTGAAAAGCAAGTATTCTAAGTCATGGATATTTGCAGGTATGCCTCAAGTGGCATGCATGGCTGGGAAAGTGAAACAGAATAAGGAAAGTGGTAAAAAGAGTTGGTTACTGTGATTTGACAACATGCTTAAAATCTCATGGGATATCAGAGGCTTGGAAGGCAGGAAAAACTTATGTGCACATAAGAAAGATACCACTTTTAATGTTACTTGTTATATTATTTCATAAAAATACAGTGGAGGTCAAAAGGATGAGCTCTGTGGATCTGAAAGTTGATCACGAGTTCTGTTGTTAGGGCTATGTTGAAACTTTCCCTTTTCATGTCCCAGTGTTCACATTCTTCAGAGATGAAAATCTTGGCTTCACTTAAATCTGATAAAGCTTCTAATCAGAAAATGTCAATTACAGAAAGTCATATTTTTTTTTACTGCTGATTCAAACTCAGTGATTAGAATAACTGTTAAAAAATCTTTCCTGAAAATGGATTTGAACTGCAGTCATAATATGGAACCTTAAAACAGTTGAATCAGCAGCTCTGTTAACTAGTTTTTGTAAGATAGCACAAATTATATATATAAGAATATGGGCCTACCACTAAAATCAAGGATTTTTTTGGATTCTAGTGAGTCATTGAGATTACTTATGTCAAACGTGGCATCCAAAGTGTAAGACATGCTTTTGTGTTACTTCTTAGAATAATGAATTGCATCTCTTTTCCCATGTGTGAAATGGGAATGGCATCAGCAAACTACTATTGAAAAATTTTTGGATTCTAGAAGAGGAAGAGCTTCAGGAGGGACCTGAAGAGTGATACAGGCGCTGCTATCTTTATCCATGCTGCCATATTGTCATAGTGACTTTTCTATATGGCATCTGATGATTTATTTTACGGATAGACCATGTATTTCATTCTTGCCATTTATATATCCAAGGTGCTATTCCCATCACTTTTGGTGAACAGGTTAAAAATAAACAAACAAACGGAAAAACAAAAAGCAGGGAAAAAAAAAAAAAGAGTTCATCCCACCATTGTGAATACAGTTACTCTTCTCATACCTTGACTTGTCAACACCAGACCCTCAAATGTCTGCTATATACCTCTACTGCATTAATTTTGTACTTTCCTTGATACTGTGTGTATTTTTTTTTCCCAAGTAGGAAATGTATTTGCTGTCAAAAGAAAATTCTTAGTCAAGAAAGATGCATTTGCAATTTATTTAATTGCATCCTTTAGAGTAGTTATTTTCAGCTTTCCATTGAAACATAAATGGATCACACAAAAGTACAGTACAGCATAGTACATAAGTATTAATTTGATTTTGAAATCTAATGATTCCATTATTGCTCTGTTGTGCATGTTAATTATAAGAATGTATATAATACTACTCTTCATCTAAATATGGTCACTAGTTCAACTTTGTATACTATTTTCCCAAATGAGGAGTTACAGGCTCTTTGTAGGACCTTGCAAAAGATCTATCACTGTGCTCTTATGAGGTTATGCTTATCCAGGTGGTATAATATATCTCTTCCTAAGTTAGATTCTCAATTACTTTCCTTGGTACAGAAGCAAGGCTTATGGCATGAGAACTGCAGTTCCCATGATTTGTGTTACTTTAAACCACTACCCAATACTCAGAGACACCTGCCACGTTAAAAGAATTATTTTATTAACACCCTCGTATTTTTTATTTTCCCCCAAATCAACCTTCTCATTTATTTCCTTAGTATTTCTTATTTTATTTTCAAGTAAAATTTAAAAATTTTATTGAAAACAGATTTTTATTTTCAGAGCTTGATGAACATAATTGATTATTTTAATTAGATTTTACTTGACAGTTATCTCCTTTATACACAAATACGAATGTTTAAATATGCAGATAAAACAGAAAAAAAACACTTCTCCTTCCCATCCCTCAGACATATTTGTTATATGTCAAAGCAGGTAATATTCACCAAAACAGGAAAAAAAGGTTACCTRAAAATATTTTATCAGTGTCTCACTAGAACTGTACCTCAGATAACTTAAGTCACATGATAATCTTGGAAAAACTGAAGCTTTTGAGATGCCGAAATGAAGTAGTGCCATTCCCAGCAGAGTCTGCTTTAGTTGTGCACTCCAACCAAGAAAAGTAGCAATAGAACATATCCTGGAATCTGAGATATCTCCAGTGTTGCTTTACAGAGTTCATATCAAAATGGGAATTCAGAATTAATGTTAACTATGAATAATTCCAGTATGTCATTCCTTTCCTCCTGTATTTCTACGGGCCCAGACTGGATGCACCCAAGAGTGCTGAGGGAACTTACGGGTGTTATTGCTCAGCCAYTCTCCATCCTCTTTGAGAGGTCACGGGAGGTGCCTCAGGACTGGAAGAGAGCCAATGTCACTCAAGTCTTCAAAAAGGGCAAGAGGGAGGGGCCGGGAAGTTACAGGTTGGTCAGCCTTACCTCCATACCAGTAAACATGATAGAGCAGCTCATCCTGGAGAGCATCTCTAGTCATGTCAAGGAAAAGAAGGTGGTCAGGAGTCTCCCTAGAACTACAGTTCTAGTGAGATCCAGCATGGATCCCCAAGGGGAAGTCACGTTTGACCAACCTGATAGCCTTCTATAATGGGATGATAGGCTGGATGGATGAGGGTAGAGCTGTGGATGTTGTCTACCTTGACTTCAGCAAGGCTTTTGACACCATTACTCATAACATCCTCATGAAGAAGCTCTGGAAGTGTGAGTTAGATGAGGGGACAGTAAGGTGGATTAAGAACTGACTGGATGGCAGACCTCAGAGGGTTGTGATAAATGCTGCTGAGTCTAGCTGGAAGCCTGTGGCCAGTGGTGCCCCACAGTGGTCAGTACTGGACATGGTACTGTTCTGTTCAACTTATTCATCAATGTCTTAGGTGAGGGGACAAAGGGCACCCTGAGCAAGTTTGTAGTTAATACAAGACTGGTTGCAGTGGCTGACACACCAGAGAGCTGTGCTGCCATTCAGAGGGACCTAGATGGGATGAAAAGATGGGCAGAGAGGAATCTCTTAAGGTTCAACAAGAACAAGTGAAGAGTCCTGCACGTGAGGAGCAATAACCCTAGGCAACAGTACAGATTAGGGTTTGACCTGCTAGAAGGCAGCTCCGTGGACAGGGATCTGGGAGTCCTGGTTGACAAGTTAACCATGAGTCAGCAATCTGCCCTAGTGGCTAAGAAGGCCAATAAGATCCTGGCCTGCATCAGGAAGAGTGTTGCCAGCAGGTCAAGGGAGGGGATCCTGCCCTTCTACTCAGCTCTGGTGAGGCTACACCTGGAGCACTGGGTGAAGTTCTGAGCTCCCCAGTGCAAAAGAGATGTGAAGCTTGTAGACTGGGTCCAGCGGAGGGCAACAAAGATGATTAAGGTACTGGAGTATCTATTGTACAAGGAAAGACTAAGCAAGTTGGGCCTGTTTATCCTGGAGAAGACTGAGAGGGGTCTTAGGAACATATACAAATATCTGAAAGGAAAATGTAAAGAGGATGATGTCAAACTCTTCTTGGTGGCAGTTAGTGACAGGACAATGGACAATGGGTATAAATTAAAACACAGGAAGTTTCATCTCCATATGAGGAAGAACTCCTTTCCTGTGAGGGTGACAGAACAGTGGCACAGGCTGCCCAGAGAGGTTGTGGAGTCTCCTTCTCTGGAGGTCTTTCAAACCTGCCTGGATGCCATGCTGTGCCCCATGCTCTGAGTGTCCCTGCTGGAGCAGGGGGCTTGGACTAGGTGATGTCTAGTGCTCTCTTCCAACCTCTATCATTTTGTGATTCTATGATTTTATATCCTGATAGTGGCATAGACTATAAAATCTTTTACTGTAGGTCAATGTATTATATGTGTGTGTGTATCAACAATAAAGAATCTTCCTTGGCAAAGCATAACTTATTATTTACACTTCTATTGCTGCAGCTCAAATTCTATATATTTCTCGTTATTTCAATGTGAGGTCTTTCACATTCTTAGATTAATGAAGGCATAAGAAATCATAAGAAGTAAATGAAGGATTACATAAATGAATATTGATATAAAAATGTATAAGTATTATATCAGAAATACTATCTGTCTTGTTACATAGAGCTCTACTACATATACAATCTGTGTTTCTTGTTGTTGCCTTTTCCCAAAAGTTAACTGACATGATTGATGCCAAGAGTTAACCTCCTTTTCAGAAGTTTAGAATTCAAGGTCTGTTTGCCTTCCCTTACATCCCTTGTCTTTTTAAAGCTGCTGCTGCATCTTGTAGTTAAATAACCTGTAAGTATAAAAATCCACTTGTGTGAATTGGGATTTTATTCAGTCGTCCAGTACAAATTTGCAGTTGTTATCCAGGTATGCAATGAAAATAAAATTGTTTGCAATATTTTTCAATGCTGTTTACTTGTGGAAAAAGAAATAAAACCTATAAAGTAACAATTTTTAAAAAAGTTCAAGTGCTGATTGTAATTTAAGCTTCCCAGAAGTTGAATATTTTGCCATGGGCTTATTCACAAGAAATCCTAAACCTTGTATTATCCTGAAGATTTTATTTAGTCTGGATGAAGTGCCCATTTTGCCAGTCACTGGAACAACACAGTATAAATAAATGCAGTGGACAACAGGTACTTACTTTTTCCACTCTAGATTCACCATCATGACTCTATTCAGTGAACTACAACATTGAAGGTTATAACTTCTTGGACTGAGTAAGACCCTTAGGGATTTTCTTTTCATCTTTGACTACACTGAACTATATAATGCAACCAAGAGACTCTTGACTAGGACATCCAAATTTCTCTCTGTCTTATTAATAAATTATGTTTCCATAAATAAATCTTTTAAAATGCATAGATTATAAGAAGTAGTACTTCTGAAAACAGTTGTTAAGTGACTCAAAGGAGAGCCTTTCATACACTTTTTTCCCTCTCAAGTGGGCTCACTGAACCTTTCTATGCACATCGAGCTACATATCATTGTCACTGTAATTCCTAAGAGATGGTTATAAAGAAATCCTCTTAGGAAGGGGTTTGATATCAAAAAAAAAAAAAAAAAAAAAAAAAAAAAAAAAAAAAAAGTATATGTTATAAAATGATATTGAAACAAAGTGATAAATATGCAAATTAAACTTGCCAGGTGGCAAGAGCCCTTTCAACAGTTCTTTTCACCTTTAGATAGAGTCTGAATGTCTTCTTTCAGTCTAACAGTGATTATGAGGAAGACTGTTTATGAGCAAAGTCAAAATTGAAAATGTATATTTTCAAGGTCATTCATGTAGCTAAAATGAAGTACTCCAAGAAAAAATATGAAATAGTTCTCATAATGAACATTATGCCAACAACAAAGAGAGTAAAGTCTATGTAAGGGTGAAATCAGAGTAGGAGAAAAAGAAAAGTTATGTCTATACAAAATCTTACAACTGCACACATGCAGAGAGATGTCCATTTATGCATTTGTATTTTTCCTCTGACCAGAAGTAGACCAGAGTAGGTTTAGACGTAGGTTTCAGTGACGTATCAAGGTCTTTGCACGTATCAGGATGACTTTTCAGTGTTGACCACAGAAAATGAAATATTTGCTGAAAAGTTATTTTTTAAAGAAATACAAAATAATGGTTGATAATAGTAAGTGTGGCAGGAAATAAGTAAATACAGACAAGATTATTTCATAGCGATAATATATATGAAGTATTGAGAAAGCAAACACAAAACCTAAAATAATTATGACTGCATTTCATTTCACCAGAGTTGAACACAAATGAAACCACAGTTAACATGTATTTTATTGTTATTTTCCTTATTATCGCTATTGTTTTGCTTTCAAAAATATAGTGTGCAACTTTGTCTATCTAATGTAAAATTTGATGACATTTTAAATTGTGCTATTAAGGTCTTTAGGATTTGTTCAGTTCAGCCTAGAACAACCACCCATTCAGCAGGTGCTTACCCGTTCTTTCCAAGGATCACCATTCTTTTCCCATTCAATGGACACTAGCAAACTGGCAAGTATAAGTGAATCATGTATCTTAAGCAAATAAATAGACTAAAACTAAAATCAAGATTGTATTATGTTTAATCATCTAAGACCATAGAGAGATACAGGCATGACATATGTGCATGATTTAAAAACTTCTTTCTTTTTAATGTAGACATTCTGATGAATGGATATCCCAAAATTTTATATCAGAGCCTAGCTCACAATTTAATTTTGAGTGTACTTTACTGGTTTCTTTTCACAGTCTTTTTAAATGAAAGGATTGTTTTGGGATGTGCTGGCATGATAAGGATCTGTTGTAAGGAAAAAAGGCAGAAAAAAACAAAAAAGCCCACTGTATTGCAGTTTTAATAAGTGGTTATCTTTATGCAATGGTCTATTTTTAGGGTTCACTCCCTGTCAAATATATTGTACAGGCATTGATAATGTCACTGTATTCTCCTGTTTCTTAATTTCTCATTAAAGAAATTTTCCATGTCAGAGATCAACCAACTTCAGGAGTTCAGGAGTTTATAAAAAGGCTTTATATGCTCTGGGGCTAAAAAATAATATAATTCAGTGTTCAAAGGAAATGACCATTTTTAATTGTGATTTGATCAAAGGTTTCTTTCCTTTTTCTTTTTTTTTTTCTTTTTTTTTTCACCACCTAAGCTGTGATTAAGTCAGGGAGTTGGCAACGTTTCATAGCCTTTGTGGATGTTTCACTTGCTTCTCTGCAATCATTCCACACAGCTTTTTCTCATTTCTAAACACTCTGGAATATAAAACTAGTCTGTTTCCAGATGAAATTGTCAATTCTGTCAAAGAGATAATTCTGTAGTTCATCTCAGGTTATAGAACCAAGATTTCACTGTGCTTTTTCCTGTCAGTATCATTTTATAGGGATGGACCTTGTATCTTTAGAAATATGGACTATCTAATCTCATATTAACAGTTCCTTTTCTTTTCTGATTAATTCACAAAGTGAAACCAGAAACATTTATATGTATCTCCATGCTTATATAGAGAGTGCAGTGCACACTATAAATTACATATATACATATACAAATCTTTGTGATGCTTATACATATATATATATATGGGAGTATGTGTGTATATGTATATAGATGTATTATATACATATGTAGTGAGTATGTGTGTGCATATACACATATAGAAAGTTTGTCTGCATGCATTTTTGTCAGTATTCCCATTTAACAGTGAAGGATGCAGTTTTGTTTCCTTTACCAAAGATATCACACTTTTAGTTTTCTACTTAATATGGTATCTCTTCCATCCATTGTCCATGATTGTGACATTCATTTGGTTTTAATGAGGTATAAAGATAGTCATACTGGTAAAAAAAAAATATATAGCTATTTAATATCATATAAAGTCATTTTGAGGGACATTTCTTTCTTCTGACCTGCAAACAGAACAGTGTATACCAGTGAAAAGACTTCTGCAACTGCAGTTCTGGGCTCCCCAGTATAAGAGGGATGTGGAGCTTCTCGAGAGGGTCCAGAGGAGAGCAACCAAGATGGTTAGGGGAATGGAACATCTCTCGTACGAGGAGAGACTGAGTGAGCTGGGCCTCCTTTCTCTGGAGAAGAGAAGGCTGGGAGGGGATATGATTAATGTGCATAAGTTCAGGAAGGGAGAATGCAGGGAGGAAGGGACAAGCGGTTTTCATTGGTGGCCAGTGATAGGACGAGGGGTAATGGCCATAAGGTGGAGCACAGGAAGTTCTGTCTCCAGGTGAGGAAGAACTTCTTTACTGTGAAGGTGACCGAGCAGTGGAACAGGCTGCCCAGGGAGGCTGTGGAGTCTCCTTCTCTGGAGGTCTTCAAAACCCGCCTGGATGCCGCCCTGTGCCACATGCTCTAGGTGTGCCTGCTTGAGCAGGAAGGTTGGACTAGATGATCTCTAGAGGTCCCTTCCAACCTTGAATATTCTGTGATTCTGTGACAACCACATCTTGTCTTTGGAAGAATTGAAAAGTGAACATTAATTGCTCCTTAAGGGAGCACTCATTTTTACGAACTACTTATTTTCTTGACTGTTTTTGAGCTTGTGGAAAACACTATAAGCAAGTCATAGAGCTCAGGTGTGAGAACATTTTCTAAGAACAGTAAGTTTTATTTTTGTGCACACATGGTATCATTTGATTGTACTGCAGATGATAAATGCAGTATAATAGATGTGTTTAGCAAAAAAAACAAGCCAAGAATAAAAAACTATTCTTAGTATCTGTTGATATGTTGATATGATGTAAAGCAACCTTTTACAATTAATTGCTTATTGGAATGGTCTTAAAATATAGGTTACATACAGGTACACCAAGGAAAGGCTCTGCAAAACAGTGTTACCTGAATTAATTGCAAAAAGAATGAAAGAGAAAATTATAAACAGAATAGAATCGCAAGACCTAAATATTTTAGGAGACAAATAATAACAAATAATATTTTTGGGAAAATCAACCTGATAAAATGGAATTTTATTTATTCATAGTTGCTTGTAGGCAGTACTCTATACTTTTAAATTCTTACTTTCTTTAATTTCTTTAATAAAGATATACTCATATTTATAAGCATTTTCTGAAAATAGATGTAGAGCAAGAATCTTGTACTCATATCAAAAAATAGAACGAGGATAAAACAATACTGGTGTCTGACAGGAATCACATCTATCAAAGAGTACATCACTAGTGTCTGGTTTTACAAAACATGATAAATAGATGACTTAGAATTTACTGTACTGATGAATGATTCTTAGCCCATCACTGTTCTTAAGAATGATTTATCTTGCTAACATAAACAGTAAAACCCACGATATCACTATTCTGTCATTTAGGAACCTTCTCATGAAAGCAGAGTTACATTCTACTATACTTAATGTTGACAATCCATCTCTATTTAAAGGTTGACTCTTAAGTGCTCTGAAAGCCATATATACTGAATGGTGATACAGAATACCATTATTGTTTCAAAACAGGAACATTTCCCAAGGCATAATCCATCCTGCAGTCTCAAAGAAATCCATTAAAAGATTAAAAAAAAAAAAAAAAAAAAAACCTTAAGACACTGGAGTAACTGGATATTTTCCTTGTGATATGTATTGTACTCACCCTTCCTTGCTTAAAAAAAGAAATAGATAATGTTATTTCAAAGTGTTTGGATCTCATGTGCAAAATGGATAACGCTGGATTAAGTTAGTGTTAAGTGCATATACAAAGGAAGGAGCTGGTTGTTCCTAATTTTACTATCTCTATAAACTGCAGGATGAGTGTTAAGTGAGAAGTTAGCTCTTTTTTTTTTTTTTTTTTCACAATTACTAAGTGCCACTGTCAGCACAGATTCAGATTATTCTATTTGCTGTGTTTGTCAGTCCTATTGCCTTTTGTGCCATTATTTTTTCCCAGTGGCTTTAACAACATCAGTACAACCACCAACTCTCATAACTCCGTTACCAACACATTACGCATAACTCCAATTTCCCCATGCCATGGAACTAACATCAGAGACTTGATGATTGGCCTGAGCAAAACTTTGAGTTTTCACTGACCTACTTTCTAGCAATCTAGATTATTTTTACCAGCTATTCAAATGTTTTTAGGCAATCTACTTCAACGTATGTCTCAGATGTCAGTCCAGTACAACTGAGCTTGTAGGAGTGTTGCTTGAATGATGAATATTTGACTATGAGCACTAGTTCTTTTTCTGAATATTTGTACAGAACAGACACAGAGAGAGTGTGCATGAGACCAGTTATTCCAGTTTACTGGAAAAACTACAAAATGCCTCCATTTTTTTTGGCTCCACACAAGAATGGATATTACAACTGACTGGTGCACATTTTGTTTAGATTCAGATGCCTATTTCCTTCTTAAAAGGCTGTTTTAATCTCCTCAAAAGCTGTTCAAGCTTTTGTTCTGCTCTTGGGACCCTGTCATCAATCATGACTTTCTGAGATGGCACGCAGCCACAGAGACAGAGCAGTCACTGCTGCACTATCAGTGCACGGAGCTGACTTTATTTACTTTTGATTAGGCTACGGCTGGACCTAGACCTCTTTTTTAAACTGTTGTTCAAGCCAAACCACCTAGCAGTGAGACCAAAATACTAATGTACCGAAAATTCTCTAGCATGTGCACAATCAGTACACAGTCATTAGCAAAGACTAGGTCACAAGCCAGCAGCTCTAGAGTCTTTGATTTCATGCAGCTTCTGCAGACTGAAAACTCTCATCTTTATGAGAATGTAAATATGGATGTCTGTTATTGATTATATATCCAGAGCTGCTGTACATGAGATGCATCAAATAATGAAGTAAAGGTCCAATCTTGCAGACTTCCTTCAGGTCATTTTTGACCATGAAAGATCTTTAATCCTTCATCCCATCTAGCAAACTGATTTATCCAACAGCACATGCCTATAGAGCAAGCCAAACCTACATATACAGTAGATATGTCTGGACAAATACTTGCAAATAGGAAGATAGCTTGCAATGTTTCCAGCAGCGGGATTTAGAATTTTTTAATTACTTGCTTGAGGAAATTGCAGTATGATTGTTGCAAACAGGTAACATGAATTAAGACTGTTCTTGGACACAAAATACTTTGCAGTTAGAATTTCTTTCAGGAACAGAGAACAAAAGGGCAGAAGATAGAAGGAAAGTAGGAGTTAGGAAATCAGACTATGTTGCACACCTTTCTTTCTATTTCTCTCTCATCAGCCAATTTGCTGATGATACAAAACTGGGAGGAGTAGCTCATACCCTGGAGGGCTGCAGCACCATCCAGAGAGACCTGGACAGACAGGACAACTGGGCAACGAGAAACCTCACAAAGTTCAACAAGGGCAAGTGCAGGGTCCTGCACTTGGGGAGGAAGAACCCCAAACACCAGTTCAGGCTGGGGACTGACCTGGAGAGCAGCTCTGCAGAGAGGGACCTGGGTGTCGTGGTGGTCAACAAGTTGACCATGGGGCAGCAGTGGGCCCTGGTGGCCAAGAAGGCCAACGGGATCCGGGCGTGCATTAACAAGAGCATCTCCAGCAGGTTGAGGGAGGTGACTGTCCCCCTATACACAGCCCTGGTGAGTCCACATCTGGAGTACTCTGTCCAGTTTTGGGCTCCCCAGTACAAGAGGAATGTGGAGCTGCTGGAGAGAGTCCAGTGCAGGGCTACCAGGATGATCAGGGGCCTGGAACATCTGCCCTACGAGGAAAGGGTGAGAGAGCTGGGCCTGTTCAGCCTGGAGAAGAGAAGGCTGAGGGGGGATCTGATAAATGTCTATAAATACCTCAAGGGAGGCAGTGAGGAGGAGGGCGATGGCCTCTTTTCAGTGGTGGCCACTGATAGGACTAGAGGAAATGGCCACAAACTGAAGCATCGGAAGTTCCACAGGAACTTAAGGAAAAAATTATCAACAGTGAGGGTGACAGAGCAGTGGTACAGGCTGCGCAGGGAGGTTATAGAGTCTCCTTCTCTAGAGATCTTCAAAACCCACTTGGACACAATCCTTTGTCACATGCTCTATTTGACCCTGCGTGTGCAGGGGGGTTGGACTAGATGACCTCTAGAGGTCCCTTCCAACCTTAAGGATTCTATGGTTTTATGATTCTAAATGGTATACTTCAAGGGTCTTCATTTGCTCTCTGCTGTCTCATAGACTAGGAATTCAGGAGGCTTAGCTTGCTGTTTTTATTGATTTATTAGGAGAGGCCACTGAGTTTTGATCTGTTTAATAGTTTATATAGTTCATCAACATTACTGCTTTTAGCTGCTTTACTCTCATTTTTTATGAAAAAGGACATTTTAGCAAATTAGTGTTCAGAATCAAAGGCTTATTTTAATGCTGTGTGAATAAAAATATCTGATAAAAGGAGATTTCCAGGATATGATGAATATCCTCAGTATAGCTGACTCAGCTATTCCTTGTTAACATAATAGCTTTATTCATTTATGACATAATTTAATTGCTATCACTACCTGCCTTCTCCCACATACTCAGTTTTATGTTTTGCTGTGCTTTCTCTTTAAGTGTGAAAGACATCACATTACATTTTAACAGAGATGCATACAAAATTAATTTAAACTACGGACAGAAAAACAGAAGCTTGTGCTTTCATACCATCAGCAGGATAACTATTTGATAACAGTTAATTAACTCTTTAATTAGGACAAAAAATTTATACAAACCTTATGTAGTTATTGATAGGCTTGTGCTGTAAATAGTTATAACAAACAATTAGGGAGGAAGGTATGGACAATATTTAGCAACCTTTACCTTACCTTTGAATTCTTTAAGACAAAATACTTTTATTTACCTCTAAGATGTTTCCAAAACGTTTCTAAAACAGGACTTTATTTATTATTATTTTTCCTTTCTCTCCCCACTCCAAAACAGATCCTGATAAATTGGTGCCAGTTTCATGAGGAATTTCAGCTGACAAATATGTCATGTTCTGACAGCATATGGTTCCAGTGGAGTTTACCTATTCAGCTATTGTCAGCCTTTAGGGAACACAAACAGCTAGAATAAATTAGAATAACTTATTGTAAAGCTAGCTCCACAGAATGAGGACTGAGAATTAAGGAATAATTTTTTTTTTTTATATAGAAGTGTCTACAGAATTTTATATAAAAGACTATAATTCCATTCTATATCAATTTTTAAGCATTTAATTAAAAAGTTTTTTGTTAAACAGCAGAAAAACTAAATTTCCAAAAATATATTCCCGTAACTGAAATCTAACAGTATTCCTTATTGGAAATAATAAACAACCATAAAGTTGAAACTGAAACATAGTCTCCATAATGCCCATGCAACTGTGAGGAGATTTATTTTCGGTGGTGCTGTTCTTTAGAGGTTTACAGCAGCGGTATTGCATGCTGCTGAACTGCAGTAGCACCTATTGGCATGGTTCAGGTGATTTCAGTCAGTGCTGCAAAGGCAGGACTTGCTCTTTATGTCTGCATATGAAACACAAACAACCTCAGATTTTGATTCTCTATCATCTTTCTTATAACTAAAGTTGTGCTTTAGGGGAGAAAGGAGTTCAGTCTCAAGGAAAATAATTATATGATGGATTTACTACTAACTACTATCTTTCAACTGTTAATTAAAAAGAACAAAAGAAYTAATTTAGCTATTCATTCTGCAAATTAAGCAAAATCTTGTTACCCCTCACCTCACTCAGGTATTCATATATAGTGCTAGATACCTAGAGCAAACAGCATTTCCTGTTTTCTCTCAGGAAGGCAGCTATCCTGGACATCAGTTTTGGAGAGCTACTAATTCTTCTTAGCCAACTTTGTTTGGATAGCTATATTTACACAGCTTTGCTTCTTCCTCTGTTTTCTGCAGATGTTCAGCTATAAAGATGACTGAGAACAAATCCTGTTCTCTKTTTCATCATTGTTCCCCTGTTTATCCATATCTAATAGAATAAAACATTACGAAAACTAGAATGGCTACCAGCATCTAAAGCAATTATTTTGTAAATCATTTTTCTATCAGTTTTTGTATTTTATCTTCTGCTAAGCAAAAGGCTTAGAAAATAAATTTAAGACATGAACTAAAATAACGATCCAGATTTAGGCTCACTATGTCTAAGTAGAAACTGATTATACAAACACTGGTCTTTGTGATCTTTATTTTATAAAATAAGCAAATACATACACTGCATTTTTTAAGCAAACAACAACCTCTGTCATGTTTTAATTAAATAGGTCAGGATTAAAATGTGCATATTTTAAATATGGTTGTAATATTAAGAAATGTATCAAATAATCTTATTCAAAGTGTTAATTTGTGTCTAATGAGATAGAGTTTGTGAGTAAAGATAATGCATATGAGTAACGATAAAGTAAATAAATGAATACATCAAAGAGAAATCACTCTCCAAGAAAAGATTCTTTTGGGGTATTTGCAGTTCCAGATTTGGAAAATGAGATTTTTAAATTATTTATTTTTTTATTTTTATTTGCTACTCGTAAGTAGCAAATTACGAGTATTAGGTTTAGAGTTCCATTATTACAACAAAAATATTCTTTTTCCTTTAAATAAATTGATTTTTCATTTAATACTCTGATTAAAGCTGGAACTTTAAGAAAATGTTTTAAGTATCACTTGGTTTAAAAAAATATGGTGGCATTATCTGTTTATTTGTTTTACTTTCACTTTTCAGGCTTTTTTTCCTTTTCTTTTTAAAATTGATGGCACAGCATAACTTGTTGCTCTTTAGACCTACCACAGATTATCTGTAAATAATGAACAGCTGTTTCCTACTGAAACCATGTAACCAAACATATAAGTCATATGTTGGTGACTAATTCATAACAAATAAATTATTAGAGTTTAATTCCATCTGTTTACATTTTTTTTTTTTTTGTAAACAAAAACTTACTTCACAGGTGAATTTGATTAAAAATATATTTTCTACCTAATCCTGGTCTCTATTCACAAATGAACCATTACTGTGGCACCTGACAAATTATGTGCACAAAATCCTCACCAGTAGTTTTCTGAATAGAAATTGTTTTAAACATTCAGTGWTTTGTAAATCCAGCTATTTTGATTAAACACAGCCATAAAATTTATTTATTTATTAATGAACTAAATGAGATTTCATCTGTGAATAATGCTGTATGATAGTTTATTCTTACAAATATTTGGCAACACCCAGGTAAAATATATCCATTAGCATTCATGACAGTGAACAGTCATGTGCTAATTATTTGAATGCAACAGTGCTAATTATTTGAATGAAGCAAACAAGGTGTAAACACAGTTAAATCAAATTCAGTTAAATTGAAGAATTAGACAAAAATGTGGTATTGACACAGCTACCCTTAGAAAATAATTGCTTAAAAAGTTATAATAAATATATATTTAATGACTTCTTTTATATACTCTCTTAAAATGAAGGCCAAAACTTTTCATTTGACTGCCATGTCRCTGTTAATCTTTGCTTTGAAGTGGAAATATAAAAAGTGGCATAATTAAGAAAACTCTTCACTATTAATGTTATAAAAATTGTGTTTTTTTCCTCTAAAGTAATTATCAGTTGAAAAGACCTGTTTGAAAAAGACATACCCCCAAAAAATAAATAAAATAAAAAGAACTAAAGAATGAAATGAATAAGCAGAACTGAGTGACTGAGATAGGTGCTGCTTAGTAATTTGGACAAACCAAGCAAACAGAGCCATTATAATCACTCATAAATTTACTCATATTTTACTAATTTACTCACAATTTACTTATAAATTTCTCTGTAAATCCAAAACTATTCCAAAGATATCTTACTGATAGCCTAGCAGAGGGCCTAAAAATGAGAAATAATTTCCGCAACAGGATGTACAATTTCTAAGAAAAGAGAATAGATACTACAAGTATTTCATCATGAAAATTATATTCTTACCATTTAAAACTTAAAGCTGTAGGTGATTGTGATACCTGTGAAAATTCAATGAATTTGTAAAAATATGTATTTTTATCACTTTTTTTAACTGTAGTTATTTATAGTATGTTTTGAAAGATCTAATAACATCTCTCACTCTTACAAAAGCCATCAGAATGAGAAAAGGCAAGATCAGGAGAAAGAGAAATCTGTCCCTCGCTTTATATTCTTGAAATACAAACCGAACAGGAATGAAGCTGGCAATAAGATGGAATCCATGATAAGGAACAGGTTACCCTGTGGATGTCTTTGTCCTGGATAAAACCCACTAATCTTCTAATTAGGTTAATATAACTGTCCCTCCTCAAAAAAAGTTTCAAGAGACATACTAGCGTATTCATTAGCTTGTCAACTGCACCATTCACTTGGACAGAGGAGTTGCAGCTCCACTAGCCTCGATTTTAAACAGACTTTTATCTAAAAAGTCAGCTTATGCCAGAAATACATAATGTTCTATGGCAAACATAGTGCAAAGACAGCAGGTTATGTCTGGGTGAAAAGTTCTTGCTTAGTAAGACCATCACCAAATGAGAGAGACAGTGTGCCACATCACACAGCCCCACAGTGCACCTGCAGTGATCTGAGGAGGGACAGAAACACTTTCCCACCAGGTCACTCATAACTACTTGGAAGATTCCCTTTACTGTTGAGTTGCTAGCAGAAAAATAATTTGGTGGTATCACATCCTTTTTACTTTCAGATTATTGCACACACCTCGAAAGCCAGTGTAGTGCTGCACACTATGAAAAGGGCGTGTGCAGGGAAAGCTAATCAGGGAGCTCTCATCAGGGAGATGAGAGAAGGCTGAGTTTGCTAATTATGCATCACCATTCTGGCTATACACTTGTTAACTACGATCAGAACCATAATAATTATGAACCTGTACTATTAGCTCCACATGTTACTAGCTGTTATGAAAGGAAAGGTGTGTGTAATGTGCCACAAAATCGKGATGGGAAATTACTTCCATACCAAGGTAATGAGCCTGCACAAAACAATGATGTGAAGGAAAACAAGTAAAAAATAAAAAACCTCCTCCTATAAGTATACCTATGACAGGTTTATGTCAGTAAGGCAAAYATCCTCAGAGAGAGAGCCATATGCTATCTTCAGTCACTGATGAAATTTTCAAGCACGTTTCCTCTGAAAGCTTCTAAAATGTCTTTCTCAAGTACAATCTGAGATATATAAATCCATACATGCATCATAAGGCGTTGGTGCTCCCTATACTTAAGYCTATTCTTCCCAGCCACAAGCACAGAATTGATTTTCACTTAGTAGGTGTTTTAAAGTGAATTGAGGGCTAAGTACAGAAAGGGAAATATGGTGGTTCTACTGGTAAGTCAGCTTCAACTTTGTTTTCTTGATTATACAAATGAGTCTATAATGGACACAGCCTTCATTTCTCTATAATCATCACAGAACTCTTTCTTTAGAGCTTCGTAATAGCAAGACTACACTGACTCTAAAGACCTAATGACATAACAGAAAACACTCATACTTCAGTAAGTTTTTCATAGGACAACATTATTGTAATATTTGTCCACCCCCTAAATTCCTAAGTGTTTATCTATGAGGTAGCTCAATGCAGTTACTATCTAAAAAATGGATGTRTTTTATGTGCAGTTCCACAGAAGAATAATATTTTCACAAAGGTGATGCATGACGGAGAAAGCATTTGCTTTCTTATTCCAAGATTTGAAACAAATTAAATGTTTCAGTGAATTAGCCTCTGGAAAGATTATTTCTTTCTTTAGTAGTCCTTACAGGACTGTTTACAAGTAGGATATCTTAAAAGGYATCTAAAAATAATTGTATAACTTCTTTGCCAAAAACTTGGTTCTTCATTGCCTAGTACAATAGAAAGGCAAACTGCTAGATATACAGCAGACAAAGAAAATTTATGAATTTGTCAGTAATCATACCAGTTACAGCAAAATGAGAAATTGGGAAGTACCTCTATTTGAAAATGTTTGGGTCAGAGCTCACCAAAAAAAAAAAAAAAAAAAAAAAAAAAAAAAAAAAAAAAGACTATTTGATCCAGAGTATGCTTCTCAAAAATTCTCAGGAAGCGTACCACAGAATATTGCAGTGTATGCTTATATTGTAACCTATTTAACAAAATCCATAAATAGACAATGATAAATTATGTGAGTAAAAGCCTTCTAGATATTAGAGCTTGTACTAAGAATATTTAAACTGTGCCCCCTACAGTTCTTCTGCAGCTTAAAATAATGTGTTTAACTATGAGGTGGAGGTGTTTATGGGGAAGCATAGAGTTTGATGTAATAGTGTGTAACCAAGTGAAAACATAATAAAAGATAAATGAGTCTAAACACAAGAAACATGCAAATCTGACGACAGGCAAGACAGATAAGCCCAGACAAAATGTCAATGGCAAGAATGGGTACCATAAAACTGAAGATTTTCTGAAGGAAGGAAACAAAAGATGGATAGTTCTCATGGAGGTGCCAGTTAGCTGGATTTTTGTCTTTGATTAATTTAATTTTTCTTCATGTGTGGGCAAAATACAGCTTCAAATATGACTCACTACCTTCTTCAGTCCTAACAGACTTACTATTTTGGTCAAGGCCCCTTTAGATACTGGTGGGTGCACAACAGCACTGCCTCTGCTTTCTCACTTGAATASTATGCTTGACAGTCATAGCAGATCAGAATATTTCAAATGAGGCCATCACTTGCATCTGTTACATCCTGAAATTTAGAGGTATATGTGTCAGAAGAATTCTAGAAGTTTCTCTTCCTCTTTTTCTCTGAGCAAAATAAACACAAAAAAAAAGACATGTAGTTGTTCTCATCCTGTAAGTGTTGCACTATCCATTGACTAGCTGAAGGCAGAAGTGAAGCAGAAGCAGAACCTCACAGCCACAGACATTACTCTCATAACCTGCTCACCATGTGAGGCATCCTTAAGAAAGCTAGAAATGCCTCACTGAGGAATTTTCACATCAAATCCTGGAAAAACTGGGGATAAGGATTTGTGTAATACACATAAGAAAGGATGACTAAGATTTGTCACACTAATCAATTTGCCTTAAAGGCAGAGACATAGAGCATATTTTGAAACAAAAGCCTGAAGTGCCCAAGGCTTGATGCCATTGAATGAAAGCTAGCTATAGTACACTTAACTCCCACTGCACTGTAAAACTCTAATGAACACATTGTCTTTAGAATTTGTTTGCTGGACAACCTCATAACACATTTGTTAAAGACTGTTGAGTACTAAGAGGTTAATAGAAAATACTCATATATATATATATATATACATATTGCCCAAATATTTGAAATAAATACACTTTCACTAAATATTTTTTTGTCTTATCTTGTAATTTCAATCTGTGTGCGCCATGGACTCAGTGGGGTCTTTGGGGAAGAAAGAAAGATCAGAAGAAATCAGATCAGAAGTTAACAATGCAGATTTTCAAAATTTCATTACATTCTTTGCTTAGCATGTCAMCACACACCATGACAGGCAGTGTACTAGCTCTGTCAAACTTATGTTAAGTGATTTAGCAAGAATAAGTTATTCTTTCCTCAATAATTATTAAGGGCAGAGATAACATTCTGCCTGGAAGTGATAAATCTCTCATGATGCAGCTCTGAAAGGCACTGTTTTTTATGAGTTGAAAGTGAAGACTGATATGCCTTCAACGGTGCAAGAACTGTATTTTTTGAATCACATCTAGCTTCACAAAATTTCCATCTTGCTTGATTTCCTCCCTGTYCTTTGAATTCATACATTTTTTTTTCTCTGTCTCTCTTTTGATAGATACACCAGGAAAAACCACAGACTTTATAAGAATATTTTTTTAGTGAGAACAACTCCACTTAGGAAAGCCTACACCTTGGTATTAAAAGTTTATAGAGAACTAAAGCTTTACAAAGTGAGATAAAGCTTGTGTAATGCAACTTTCCTGGAATTTTTAAGCTAAAGAATTTTCACTCTTGTAAATGCTTGGCAATGTTGATAAAAGAACAACAGATGTCAGTGAACCTGAAGAGTTAATAGGACTCTGCCAGCTTGTCAGAATCTATGAGAGATGCAGTCTAGACAGATGTCTAAGAGAAAGATGCGTGGGATGGAGACTAAAGGGGTCCAATTGACATTCTGAGATAGAGTTCATCAAATTACTCAAGCTCCTCTTCTTCTTTTCTTTTCTCTATTTTTGTCCATCTGTCTTTATCCCTAAAACTAATTCCAGTTTGGCTAAAAGCAAGTTCCATTTTAACTACACAGAAGACAGTTATATCCTTACGACTCAATGTTCTTTCAAAAGCAAAAGTGAAGAAAAAGCCTTCTCGTTAAAGTGACCAAGGTTTTGAAAATATTTCACATCTGCAAAGCTGCATTCTCACAAACATGATGAATAATGGTAGAATGGTAAGGCAATGGTAGAATGGTAAGGCAAATCACTATATTATATATTGTTTGACTATATTCTTAATGATACAGGCAGAAATAAAGCAAGGCATTTTGACAACTGGGAGAATTTCACTTTGCTCCTTTCCCCAGCTGATCTTTTACCCACTGTCATAGGAGAAAAAGAACCTCTAACAGGAAACACTAACAAGCAGCAGAGTTGGGTGCATGTGTGCATGGGTGACAATGTCCATAATTCAAATTTTGAACTCTGAAGCAGAAACTACTGAAGCTACTTGTTAGCTGCAGCTGCTACGGGATGGTTGTAAATTCRGTAATATCCTGATTGACACATCCTGTATCCTTAAATTAATAAAGAGGCTTGAGACAAATCCACCAGTTAGGAGGCTGATCATATGTTGTACTTCTGCACACAGGCTATAGGGAAAATCAGGAGCTAGGAGTCCTATAAAGAAGAGCTTATGCTGAAAAGAAGTTCCCAAGAGAAGGACAAATGGRACGAATGGGATAAGAATTGCAATGCCATTTGTGCAAAATAATTAGCAAAACTCAGTATTTTAACAGAAGAATTTTCTGAGGGATTTTTTTATTAACTCATAATTATTGCTATTTTGATAGAGGCTAAGAACSTACCTTTACACTACATGTATAAAACCTGTCCTGCGCAAATGACCTAAGTGGTTAAGGTTTCTGCTTTCAGTGATGTCATTGGCCTTGTTGATAACATATTCAGTAAAAATAAGCATGAAAGGTCAATATATACATATACAATACAATACAATAAATTGTAGGGTTCGACATTACTGAATTATGAAGCCATTAGGCTGCAACAAGACTTAGCAAGCTGAATGCAGATTTTAGGTTCTGTTTTTGTTATTGGTGGTGGTGGTGCTTTTAATACAATTATCTACCAAAATAATTTCCTGGTCTAGTTTTAGTATTCAAACATTATTAGTAAGAAGAAGTAGATGTACATACTGTCACATACAGATGTACATACAGATGTCTGTAGGTACATACACATTGCCATCACACACAAGGCAGAGTAGAGATATCAATAGAGCCATATAAAGCTGTTGACTCATTGTTCCCTCCAGATACCTTGCTTCTGAGGCCCAAACTTGCTAGTTTGGAGTTCAGGTACAGTTTCAAAAACAAGGCAGCCTTCACAGTACTTACATCCTTATTCTGGTGCTTTTACGGTGTACTGGAGAAAAAGAAAAGATCCCCTGGCTCAGGCGTAATGCAGAAAAGAAAGAACACAGAGCAAAAAATGCATAGTAGAAAAATGTGGACATGTCTCTGTAAATTTGGAATCTCGGAGCCCCTTGCTCATTCCAAGAATATCTGTTTCTTAATGTCTTCCCCTTTAATTAAACAGCAGGCCATGTAATAAATAATTTTAGGGAGCAGTAAGGGTGATCAAAGACATATTGTTTCACAACATTTAAATAAAGCAATGACTGCAATGATCATTTCCACTTGCATACTCTCTCTAGCACCAAATGATTTAGTTTAAAGTAGCTAATCCAGCACACATTGATTTAAAGTGAAGTTCCATTACACTCATCTAGCTCATGTTGTCCAAAAAAGTCTGTGACTCTCACCTGGAAAGACTGATGTCAGAGGTGATTTTGACACTAAAGCTGCATGTAGTCTTAATGTTTATATTGACTGTCTTCTATTGTTAGTAGTTCTATAGCAGCATAGCCATATGGGGAAAGTAAAACTACAAATATTCAAATATCTAATTAGAATCTATCCTTTAATGGCTTAAGTGGACTTTATGCCTATACAAACTGTGAAATGAAGGACTGTTATATCTCAAGGCCATATCTGGATGTTGGATTGTTGGATTGTTGGATAGCAGTGGAGCTTTCAATAGGTACTTTCACTACTATGTACTTCCTCAGTGAAGAAAATAAAGCATGGATTCATAGAAGCTTGACTTTCCCCTTTTACTCTTGGTAAAAGGAGGTAGACTGAAAAAAGCTCTGAAAGTATAAGTTAAGGGGATTATTAAATTTAGGATTTATTCTACAAAATATTTAGATATTTAATCTACATGTTCATTTTGGCCTTACAACCTGACCCATACCATATTACCATCCCTTTAAAAATAGGATGTAACCTTTCTTTTTTTCTTGTAGCTAATTATGAGGAACAATGAAAAAAACAGGTCAGTTATTTTGCTTCTATTAAAAAAATAGGAAAATGAAATGCTGATAAGACAATTTTTCCTTTGTAGCAGATTAAATTGGGTCTAGTAAGCTAGTATGATATACCCTGAATACGTATTCAGGGGCTTGACTTTCTCAGTAAGAATGCCTTCACTTGTGCAGTTATTTGCAAATGTATGAAGAGGCAAGGTRTAAATGAAGTATTTGTTGCCCAAAGCAGGACTGAAGTACTCATGCTGCTTCTGATGATATGGCAGCTGGGCTGAGAAAACTTAGAGAAAAATCATTTGACAATTTTCAGAAAGTTATATGAATACTCTGTTTACTATCAGTCTAGAACATGATGCTTGATGGCATATATCTGTGAAACCTGGCAGGCATAAATCAGGCCAAATACACCAACTCAGAAATAACTGAATACTTTTCAACTTTACACAGTAGTAAAAATATTTTAAAAATTGGAAGTCAGCTAGAGAGAGATAAACTTAAAATACTGGGATGTGAGAACTTAGCAGTTTTGACTCAAACTCTGATATTCCTGGGTCCTGTTGCATAATTAATATCTCTAAAAGGTAGTCKTCATATACTACAAAAACATCATTTTGAATATTCTGTATATTCTGAATATTCTGTTGTATGTATAAATAGATTAACTCTTGTCTGAGAAGCATGTTGAAACAGCTTAACTGTAATAAATGTTGTAAAAAAATGTTGAATATGTTATCTGCCTGGTACTACGCAAATTAATAAAGGYATTTGGTCATGTAAGGTAAACAGCAGAGAATTTAGACAGCTAAAATGAAATAGAATAGACTTCAGACCAAAACTACAGAAAAATTCAAATGCTCTCTTCAGAGGTCACCTAATCCAATTTAGACTGCATTTGGTTTAGATGGGATTATATTAGTTTAGATTAATCTGACACCTACATTTTGGATTTCAAAGTTCCATTAGTGCTCAGCAATTATAGAACTACTATCTTTTCACAGCATCACAGGATAGTTGAAGTTGTCAGGGTCCAAGCGTGTCAGGGTCCCAGCATGTCAGGGTCCCTCTGAATGGCAGCAGCCCAACCATCTCCTGGTTAGTTTCTCACAGTTTTGTATTATCTGTGAACCTTCTAAGACTGCAATTAGACTGTGTTAGGAAGGCTCTGTGGAAAGATCTGGACAGGCTGGATTGATGGGCTGAGACCAACTGCWTGAAGTTTAGCAAGGCCAAGTGCCAGGTCCCGCACTTTGGTCACAAGCAGCACTACAGGCTTGGGGCAGAATGGATAGGCAGTTGCACATCAGTGGGTGTCAGTTGACAGCTGTCTGAGCACAAGACAGCAGAAGGCCAACAGCATCCTGACTTGTATCCGGAATGGTGTAGCCAGCATGATCAGGTGCTGTGCACACCTTGAATATTTGGAAGGGTCCAAAATACAGTTTTGGACCCTTCACTACAAGAAAGACATTCAGGTGCTGCAGCATGTCAAAAGAAGGGCAGCTGAGTTAGTGAAGGGGCTGGAGCACAGACCTTACAAGGAACGGCTGAGGGAGCTGAGGTTATTTAGCTTGGAGAAAAGAATGCTCTGAGGAGACTTTATTGCTCTCTACAATCACCTGAAAGGAGATTGTAGTGAGGAGAGGGTCAATATCTTTTCCAGAATAACTACAGATAGGACAAGAGGAAAAGAGTAGTCAATCACTGGAACAATCACTGGAACAGCTGACCAGGGAAGTGATGAGTCACTGTCCCTGGCAGTGTTTAAGAAACACATGCATGAGGCACTTAGTGAGATGTTTTAGTAGGTATGATGTTGAAAAGTTTACTGTTGAACTCAATGAACTTGAAGATCTTTTCCAACCATAATGATTCTATGATTCTATGGCTCCCTATCTCCCCTTGGATGAATGCCTAACATACGTGCTCTTTGTGATCTCTTAGTGTAGTATTAAAATATTCATCCCAGGAGGTGGTAACTGAATTTCAGGTTTTAATTATCTTAGAGCAATGAAATCTTCTGCTACTCACCACCTAGTCAGTGTGAATGGTCTCCTGCTGAAAGGTAAATATAAAAGGATTTACAGGAAGCAACAGAGAGTGTAATTCCATAGCCTTGGACTTGGGAAAAGTACAGCTTGGGAAAAGCACTTGCTTCTGCAAGAACAGAAAAACTAAACAATCAGAGAGACAGGGGTGTGTGATGAAGACTGTAACTTATATCAATTCTACCTTCCTCTTGTTTTTCACTATAAAAAATGTTAACCCAAATGTATAATAATAACAACATATTTAAAGCCAAACATTTATAAATCTATACACATGGATTCATGAACATCAAGCAGTGTTTTACAGAGAACTAAGAAACAAACACAGCTATATGGAAAATACGTGGAAATGCAAGCATAATTTAATGTTACAATATTGCTTGACTTACATAATTAGGGTCTATGACAGTATCCTCTTCTCTCAGCTTGTTGTATTTTCCTAACTGTCAGCAAAGGGTTACTTTGTTGTCCTTGAAAAGTTAGAGCTTTGGAAAAAAATATTCTGGAGGCTYAAACAGGCTCGAACTGTTGGCCTTTACCAATCACCATTCATGTCTTGCAAAATCCGTTGTGAAAATCTGGTATCAGTGTGAAATCAACTTATGTACATTTTACCATGATCAAACTTGTATGTAGAAAAATAAATGAAAGCAACTTCAACACAATCAAGCCTGATATTCCAAGCCTTAAACTCCTCTGAATAATGATCTGTTACAAAACAACACAGACAAGCTTAGCAAGAAACAGATTTTCACTTTTAATAAAAACATTTGCTTTGGGGATATAATTATAGGCAAAAATCCTACCACTGCCTTTCTGTCTCAAGATCTTTTTTTTTTTTTCTTTATCAATACAAAGATATTTCCTCAAACTTCAACAATATAAAGTKTAAAATACTAAGAAAAACAAGTTAAAAAAGAATCTGTAGACCTTTCAATAACATATGAAAGAGAATAAGCTGCACATATTAACTCTAAGTACAGAATGTGCTGAAAAGAAAGACAAATGTAAACATTTATTACAATGATTCTCATAAATTTGAAGATAAAGCTAGAGATGTCAAATTTTTCACTCCCTTAATATCAGCTACAAACTTGCTTATTTTTTTGTAGTCTTATTCAAAGCCATTCTTTATTCCTATGCCAAACACTACGAATAGCATCAAACTATAACATTTCTAAAAAAGCAAAGTAGTGTTAAAATTTCTCTGTCAGTGTATTTCTCAAGTCCCTGGGGAAAAAAAATATAATGTGTTTGGATTCTATACATGAAACATGCCTGTATGTATTATAAGTTCAAAGAAAAGCTCATTAAAGTTTTGCTGATTTTGAGAAGACTTTTCATAAGACGCAATATGTCAGATTGATACAAATCTCTGAGTATGCAGTGGTGACTTATGAAATATGCAGCTAATAAAAAATATATATACTTGGGGAGAGGAGCAATACAAACAGAATGTGAAACTGCTAAGCTGTGCAACATCAAGAGAGAAGTAAGCCAAGGTTGCATATTTTATCTTTGCAACTATTCAACTCAGACACAGAAGGTGTAACAATCTGCAGAAGAATCAAGAACATTGTAAATGAGACCTCTGAATGAATGAAGTGAATATCAACAGCACAGGATGTGCTGGTGACCTTGTTTGAATATCGTTGACTACAGTAGAATTCAAGAATTCACCTTGAACAATACCAGTATGAATTACAGAGAAAGCAAAAATGTTAAGGAAACCATGGCAACAAGAGGGGCAAAAAAAAGAGAGAAAACTTTAATAAAAACAAGAATCGAAACACCCACATCTTGATGTACTGACTGAATAGGTCTCTCTACTGAAGGAATTTTATAACAGAAAGAAAGTAAATAAAACAAAATGGTAAAAATGTAAAGGAAATAAATGACTGAATTTCAAAAGGCTCTACAATGTAGAAAATTATCAATTATTATTGTCACACCTGCTGAAGATTAAAGTTGATCTTCTTGCATGCTTGTGAAGATTGGAACAAGATAGAGATAAAAGAGAACATTTGAGAGGTCTTCTAATGGCTGTGTTCTCTAGATATCTGTGTTGAAAACAAATCTGTGTGGAAATCCAAAATGAAAGTTTCGACTTTATCCATCATTACTTATCTGTTTCACGAGGACTAGTAAACTTATCACCTTTTTTAATCACTTTTTTTTTTTTTTGCCAGCCACCTCTCCTCCACAGACAGTAATCACCTTTTATCTCACTCTCATATATTAATATAATCCTATTTATATAACATTAATATAAAGTCAACAATTGTACTCATCCTGTACATACTTTGAAAATAACTGGTTTAGTTTCAGATTTGAAGAAAACCTGTATGCTCCACTGCTTTCACAAGTACACCAGTTGCTATACTAAAAACATCATCTTGCACTAAAAATTTACTTTTCAAATAAATAAATAAATAAATAAATAAATAAATAAATAAATAAATAGTTCTTTCCTGATGTAGAAATCTTTAAAAGCAGAGCCAAGGCTGTTCACTGGGAGGTGAAAAGATTTTGAGGTCAGACATAATGGAGACTGATTTATCCATCTGTCATATTCAAGCATTGGGACGAGAAAAAACACGGAATGTATGGTCACATAGATTTTCCTATTCTTCCTGTGATGTATGCAATGTTTTTGTAAACTTTGCTGCTGCAAAGCAAAATTACTGCAAAATAAATTAAAAAAAGGCAAAATTACTGATTGCAACTATGCTTACTGCAATTTATAATCAGCCACAGACACAACTAGTGAGCATAGCAAATTCTAAGCAGTTCACTAGAGCCAAGAAAGAATTAGAACAGTTTATCAACATGATGAGTCYGGGAGCAACAATCTTCTAGTTGTTATAGATTCTAGTCAGACTTCAAGTTTTTCTTGCCTACATGTTTATACATATAATTTCAATTTTATCAGTTTATTGACTGAAATTTTAGGAGCTCAGAACAGGCTTGTTTTCTGTTTGCTGAAGCTAGATGGAGAATAATCCTTGCACCAACAGCACTTTTTATTAATGATACTGATAAAGATCAGCATCATTAGTTTGGAATGTACAGCTGGCCTCATCTTACTGAAGAAATAAGGGAGAAATGGTTATTAAAGCTATTTTAGATACAGTACATTGAAACAAACAAAAAAAATCTTTTGCAAAGTCAGATACAAATCAGTGYTTTGATATTTTGATATTAACGATTTTCATCTAAGTGTCTATAGTTGAACACAATTATTGCCTCATTATGCAATGTGTTCAATTTATGCAATGAATAGACTGGTTTCATAYGGAATGAATCAGGAAATGAGATTTGAGTAAAATAGAAAATAATCTTACTCCAAATTAAAACAGCTATTCCAAGTACCTTTTTGAAAAACCAGAGACATCTGGGATGGGGATTTTGTCCTCTATAGTGATATAAATGAAACAGTTAAAATAATCTTGCCAAGTAGAAACGGACAAAGAGGACAAAATCAGGAACAATTTTGAAAAACCTATTACCAGAACTGATTCTATGGCGTAATTCCCATTGATTCATTTTATAAAAGGCTAACTTTTGAGATTCTGAGATGGTACATCTTGAAATGGAACACACCATAATCTCTAAGGAGTAAACTCCAAAATTTGCATCTGTGTATTCCTTCAGGTGACAAGTCAGTAACTTTTTTTTTTTTTTTTTTTAATAGCTCTATTTGCAACGAAAATAGGGAAAAAAAAATATGGGCGATTCGCATAGTTTGTAGGCAAATTAAGTCTGATCTTACTTTCAGGCTGATATATGTCTTTACTCAAGACTGATGTCCCTCTATTTTGATGTATCTGAAACTGATGAGATGACAGCATTATTCTGGTGTATTTCTAACCACACTTATATGTATCTACTGATTCCCAAGGCCTGCTAATTCAAAAACAAATAATTCTTACAAAAATATGGGAAAAATAGAAAAAGAATACCTCTTTTTAAGAAAGCCTTCCAACCTAGATGCTATGTTTTCCAATTTGCATTTTCAGGCATGAGATATGTGGGCCAAGGTTCAGAATTTTACAAATGATCAGCAGTGTGTTATGCTCCGCAGATGAATCCTTATGCAGATTAATACACAGTTTCTGACTAAAGGGAAGACTTTAATTTAGCTGAAACCCCAACTTTACTATGGGACTGTATTACAATTTGTGATATAATAAAAATAATTTTATAGGCAGTGAGTCATTAAGTTATTTTAATTTTCGGTCTCCAATGTCATAGAAAATGTCTGATGCAGATGTATTTTAAAGGTATTGACACAGTATAAAAATCCAAGGGAATTTCAGCATAAATATTTGAGGTAGGAGGGAAGGAGTAAGACTTGAAAATAGAACAGAAATACTGAAAGAATTTGGAGAACCAAGAAGGAAAGAAACAAAACAAGCAAACAAAAATTCTAGATCCTGAATGCTGGCTACACTCTACCAGCAAAAACATTAATTGAAACAGTAAGAAGTGGTACCAGTCAAGTATTTTCTGCTTCTCACAGCAGAAAAGAAATAAGGGGAACCGTTTTGAGAGGTATCTCTCATGAACACTTCTTTTGTTCACTTGCTTTTACGTCCAATTGAAGCAATCGTTTTGTAAGCTTCTGAACACATTTATGTCATATTTATGCTGCACACATTTATGTCATATTTATGCTGATAAATATCTTTTAACTTCTTTCTAAGGAAGACACTTCTCCTGTATTAATCTGTTTTTTGGAATTAAATTGGAATTCCCTATTTCTTTCTGCCCCCTGTATGGGTTTTGAATAACAGTATATTCCCCCTCACAAAGCAATGGCCAAGCAGCAGCAAACTCAAAAACAGGCTTCAAAACACACTCCTTCAGCTATACTTAACAGCAAATTAAAAGGAAGACTTTGAAGGGAGGAAGCTCATACAAAGGCCATGCAAAGGGAAAGATCTTGACAATTTTTTATTAGCCTTTTCAAGACCTCCATGGCCCTATATGCCATTACGCAACAAATGCCTTAAGCTCACAWCACTTGCAGCTCATTCTTGCTTGCTTTTCTTTACCCACTCTATTTACCTGGCAGGCTTCTAGTGAATGTTCTCTTCCAAACCCTTTGAATGTTCCTTCCAAAATTGAAGACTTATGATTTGGTCTGCTGCCTTACTATTTGAAATTTTCATAAAAAAATAAATAATTGCAAGAACATGATCCAATGAGAAGTGAAGGAAAGGACAATCACTAAAAGGATGGAAGGAGGATACTGCTTAGAAAAGACAGCTATAAAATGTCCACATTAGCCTTGGCCCTTCTGATCTTCCTGAAATGCAAAAAACTCTCACCAGAAAAAGAGGATGAAAAATTCTTAAATGAGATATTATGAGTCATATAAAAGGGTTACAGATGTGACTAAAAGACTGCCTATGATTTCTTAAAAATATATATCAGTTTCATATATTCCTACCTTGCTGTATTTTATTTGTTTTTATTTGTTTCCATTATAAAATAAAGAGAATTTTWAAAACACTAGCATCTTCCTGTATTTAAAATTAACAATCAAAGCATTTCAGTATATCATAAAAAATCCAGATGAAATCAATAGCTACATGGCTTTATGTTCTACAAAATCATGACATGTATTCTTTCCTACATAATAATTAATAGAAAATGTTAACTTTAGGTTAAAACCACACATTATACATTGGTCAATRAAGCGCAGTTGTTAGAGTATATTTTGGCTTATGGCTATTTTCAAGTATCAGTTTTAGGAAGTAAAGCCTTAGTCAAATACAAGACAGCATCCTACTTTTTCCTTTGATCCATTCCTAACTTGGCTAAGAAGACTATTAGATCTGATAGTATTGATGATAYGTATTTGTACAACATAGCCCAATATACAAATTACTAAAAATCAATAACAGAAGTACTGAAGTAATTTAACACCAAAAATAGTTGAACTTACATACGCTATTTTTCTTCTGGGATGAAAGATATCCTTTTCATTTCTTACTCTTTAAACCACTAAAAATTAATTTACATTGTTATTCACTTCTTAATCTGTTAATACTAAATAGATAAGTGAGTCTCTTTATCCTCAAAAAGAAGCAATCATTGGAAGAAAAAAAGCATTATTTTCATTTCAACTCAGTTTTTATTTATAGCTTTTTGGGCCAAGGCAGACACAGGAATAAAGCTTAGAAATGGTTATGTCTTCCTCAAATTAGTTACTGATATATGATATATATATCTCATATATGTGATATATGCATCTATATGCCATATATATAGGTGCATGCTTTTGTGGTTAAATTATCTGTAGGATAATAGGCATGTATATGATTTCACATTTGCCAGGGCATGTGTGAAACTTATATACTGCTATTGCATAATAGAGACTCCTCTTTTTCTTTGTAGGAGACAAAGGCTTTGCTACCAAAAACAAATATTCAAAGATCATGCATGGWGACATGATGGCTTGCCTCATATCTCATTCATTTTAGAGAGGGGAAAAAAAAGTCTTAGAATTTAGGCTCTTTACATTGCTGTTCTCACAACTCTTGACAGCTTTGGGATAGATAGTATGTTGCAAAGGTGCTGGAAAAGAGAATGGAGGAATTAAAAATATTAGAAATCTTCAATACATCTGTTCCCATTTCCTATCTGATTGGTTACTGCCTACTGAGACTCAGTTAATCATATCCCTTATGATTCATTCCCTCACAACAATCTAAGAGCAAAAAAGGTATTACCAGATAAGCATATCAATGCAGAATTTAATTAAACTATAAATTAAAGCTACAGTTTGTGATTTTAACCTCAGTCTTTTTTTTCCTCAGACTTAGAGATATTGTATCTCATTTTTAATGATGCAATGATGACATTTGATTGATTCCTATTCTGACTTATCAAGTATATAAAAAAGGAATTAACAGCTGTACCCAGGGTCAGCTCTATTTTGGAAGGAGACATTTGTCAGAGAACATCTCTGTTGCTTGACAGTGTATGGGATGGACTGAACAAAATGAAATATATGGTGTATTTCAGCCTAACCTCCAGCACCCTGTCAAAGAGGAAAACAAAACAAAACAAAAAATAAATGGTTTAACAATAGGACTGTAGAAAAAAAAAAGAGTGTGAAAGGCAGGAAAGCAGATGGGAAAGTATTTTAACCTATTTCTTGAAATCACTGGGAAATTAGAGAAGGATGGATGGATGGATGGATGGATGGATGGATGGATGGATGGATGATTGGATAGAAAGTGTATATATCATAGTCATGCTTTTGTTCTTCTATTTTTTAAATTAATTCAACCATTTTTAAGTATCTGTGTGTCTTCTTCTCATGGAAAAGAAATAGAAATATTTGAACTATTCAATATGTATGATAAAATACGCACAGTAGTCAACAAAGAAGTAGTAAGCAAGGAGCAAGGGAAGCACAAAACAGTTCAGCAGCCCATAAAACTAGTTCCACAGATATGTGCTTACTGGATGGAAATGTTTAAAAGGAGGGAAGCGCACATCATAGCTGAAAAGAAATGGAATGTTTGTGGTCACTTGGAAAAAAATATCTGTGTCTCCAGAAGCAAAAAACACAGAATGGTTGAGGTTGGAAAGGACCTCTAGAAATCATTTAGTCCAGCCCCACTGCTGAAATAGGGACACCTATAGCACTTTGTGCAGGATCCTGCCCAGACAAGTTTTTAATATCTCCAGAGAAAGAAACTCCATAACCTCTCTGGGCAAACTGTTCCAGAAAAAATATCTCTGTAACTCTGATAATTGATATGATTGGAAAAATAATACAAGTAATTACTAYAGGACAGAGTTCATTCATAATCATGCTGATGGATTTCTTTTGAGGACAGCCTCAGAATAAATTCTTTCTCAGACATCCTTAAGCATTTACTTCTTTGTACACTCCCTTATATCCTTATTTTCATCCTCAACATCCAATCATGCAATCTAACTTCAGACACCCTATCTTGCTATGAAGTGATAGGAGTTATAGAGCATTTATCCCATTGTTAATTTATTTTCAAAATAGGCAGCCCATAACACTGTCACATTATATTTTATAACTCCTTACTTATCCCTTTTAGTTATTCTGTAGTTCTAGTTGTATTTAAATTGCTGATGAACATGAAGTCTTCATGGATCTTCATATGCTAGGCGTGTGTGATCTGAGCTTTTCCTAATCTTAAAACCTATCTCTACATGTAGATAACATGTACATGTCGTCTATCTGGACTTCAGCAAGGCTTTTGACACCATCCCTCACAGCATCCTCGTGGGCAAGCTCCAAAGGTGTGGGATAGATGAGTGGACGGGGAGGTGGATTAGGAATTAGCTCAATGGCAGGAYGCAGAGAGTGGTAGTCAGTGGTGCAGAGTCCAGTTGGAGGCCTGTAGTTAGCGGTGTCCCCCAGGGGTCGGTCCTCAGTCCGGTCCTGTTCAACTTATGACCTGGATGAAGGGCTGGAGTGCTCCCTCAGCAAGTTTGCTGATGATACCAAACTGGGAGGAGTAGCTGATAGCCCTGAGGGCTGTGCTGCCATCCAGAGGGACCTGGACAGACTGGACGACTGGGTGGTTAGAAATCTCAYGAAGTTCAACAAGGGCAAGTGCAGGGTCCTGCACTTGGGGAGGAATATCCCCAGACACCAGTACAGATTAGGGGTGGACCTGCTGGAGAGCAGCTCCGCAGAGAGGGACCTGGGTGTCATGGTGGATGACAAGATGACCATGARGCAGCAGTGTGCCCTGGTGGCCAAGAACACCAAAGCAAACTGATGGTGGACACTGGATTACTATTCTGGRCTCATCAGTACAAGAGGGATGTGGAGCTGCTGGAGAGAGTCCAGCACAGGGCTACCAGAATGATCAGGGGCCTGGAACATCTGCCCTATGGGCAAAGGCTGAGAGAGCTGGGCCTGTTCAGCCTGGAGAAGAAAAGGCTGAGGGGGGATCTGATCAGTGTGTATAAATACCTCAAGGGAGGAAGGGCACGAGGAGGAGGTGGCCGGCCTCTTTTCACTGGTGGCCAGCAATAGGACTAAAGGAAACGGCCACAAGCTGAGGCACTAAAAGTTCCACAGGGACTTGAGAAAACACTTTTTGACAGTGAGGGTGACAGAGCCCTGGCACAGGCTGCCCAGAGAGGTTGTGGAGTCTCCTTCTCTGGAGATCTTTAAAACCTGCTTGGATGCAGCCCTGTGCCATGTGCTCTAGGTGAGCCCTGCGTGAGCCCTGCGTGAGCAGAGGGGTTGGACTAGATGACCTCTGAGGTCCCTTCCAACCTTAAGCATTCTATGATTCTAGGATTCTATGATTCTATGTACTGGGCACATCATTCTAGGCACATCTGCTCCCACTGTTTCCTATATGTCTTCACAGACACAGAAGATTGCTGCAAAGCACAGTGAAATGCTTTGCACTCAATAGTACCCTGGAATAATATTCAGAGTGCTATCTTCCATCTAAGGAGCTTTTAAGGCTATTTTTTGAGGTAACTTAACCTGTGTGAAAGAATTTCTTGAAAAGAGGGAACTTGGAGGAAAACTAGGGCCCTACAACGTCTAACAGAAGTTATGGCATTACAGAAGCTTGCTTGGGGTGATAAGAAAGTTGCCACTTCCAGGATGATTGGTACGCATGGACTYTGCATCTCTTCTCTTCTTTAGATGTCACAATCTGTCACCCCGAGCAGCTGCAGAGAGGGGTAAGGGAAGGGTAAAGACACCCTAAGACACCTTAACAGAGAGTGAAGACACCGTAGTCGAACTTTGTTGTACTCTATAAGTGCTGTGCYGCTAATAAGCTGCACACTAGCTGCCCAATGGAAATATCTGGTGCTGAGCCAGCAAGGGTGGCAAATCACTCTTTTTGTATGAACTTTCYTTGATCCTTGCTCATTATAAGCTCATTATAATGCCAACACACATCTCTATCCCAAAAGATTCTATGATTCTATGATTCTATCCCCAAAGTTACCCACCT
>NW_020454483.1:2224222-2247310 GCF_003342845.1 Nothoprocta perdicaria
GCTGGTTTTTGTTTCTCAAACTCTGAATGAAGGTCTGACTGTAAGAATAACTACTCAAAAAATTCAAATATGAGAAAAACTAYAGCAGAAACAGAAATGGGAAACTGTAGATGAGAAGATGCTCAACAAGGTACTTGCCCTAAAATTAAGAGTTCTTTGTCATTGACTCTASCCTCTACGACCTCCAGATACACTTCTTGAAATGTAAACTCTGAAAACATGTCAGAAAAAATTGGGAAACTTGTAATCATAATAAGCAGTGATGGGAATGTGCATGATGTACTTTTCTTGGAAGGTGTTTTGCTTACATCCGATCAAGCTCTGTCTGGACTAAAATATATATGCATATATATGCATATATGCATATATATAAATATTTTAYATACATTTATTCTAATATTTATATACACATTTATATATATAATTTTTGAAAAGTTGAAACTGACCAGATGGCCAKTTTTTTCTCTTTGGAAGACAGGCATGTGAAGTCTCAGTCATTTTCAGATTTGTGCAGATGTATGAAGGAATTGTCCTAGGCTATGATGTATCCAGATGATTAGGCCACACTGCCTTATGTGATTAGCAGAAAATATCAGAAATGAGAGGTTTAGCTGAAAGTACTTTCTGTCATTAGAGGCTAAAGCACAGGGAATGTGTTGCCATGCTGGTTATATGTGTCCTGCTCTCATTAATAGGATTTATCAGGAATCACAGAATCACAGAATGGTTAGGGTTGGAAGGATCCTCTAGAGATCATCTAGTCCAATTGCTTAAGCAGAGAACAGGACATAGGGTTGCATCCAGGTGGGTTTTGAAGACCTCCAGAGAAGGAGACTCCACAACCTCCCTGGGCAGCCTGTTCCAGGGCTCTGTCACCCTCACATGGAAGAAGTTCTTCTTCACATGGAGATGGAACTTCCTGTGTTTCAATTTAAACCCACAGCCCCTTATCTTGTCACTGGCCACAACCAAAATGAGCTTGGCCCCTTCCTCCATATATTCACCCTTCAGGTATTTGTACATATTSATCAGATCCCCTCTCAACCTTCTCTTCTCCAGGGAAAACAGGCCCAACTCAATCAGTCTTCACTCAGAAGACAGATGCACCACTCATTTATCTTTGCTCTCTGCTGGACCCTCTCTAGAAGCTCCACATTTCTCTTATACTGGGGAGCCCAGAACTGCACACAATATTCCAGATGCGACCTCATCAGAGCTGAGGARGGGGGCAGGATCCCCTCCTTCGACCTGCTGGCAACACTCCTCCTGATGCAGGTCAGGATCCCCTTGCCTTCTTGGCCACAAGGGCACACTACTGCCTCATGGTTAACTTGGTGTCAACCAGGACTCCCAGATCCCTCTCTGTGGAGCTGCTCTGTGGAGATGCAGGTCAACCCCTAATCTGTACTGATGGCCTGGGGTTATTCCAGGTGCAGGACCCTGCACTTGTCCTTAGTGAACCTCATGAGGTTCCTCTCTGCCCAGCTCTCCAGCCTCTCCAGGTCCCTCTGAAAGGTAGCCCAGCCCTCTGGAGTGTCAGCCACTCCACCTAACTTGGGATCTTCCACAAACTTGCTCAGGGTGCATTCTGCCCTCCTCCAAGTCATTGATGAACAAGTTCAACAGCATTGGGCCCAGTACTGACCCCTGGGGGACACCACTGGCCACAAGCATCCAACTGTACTCAGTCCCATTTATCACCACCCTCTGAGCTCTGTCATCCAGACAGTTCTCAATCCACCTCACTGTGCACCTGTCAGAACTTTCCTAAGAGGACTATATAGTAGAAGGTGTGGAAAGCCTTGCACTCCTGATGTTTACCCTCTGACCTACTTCCGATGTCTACCCGCAGTGGTATTCTGTGTTTAACCTCAGTCCTACTTCCATGTTTACCCTCACGGGGTAAACCCCATGTTTACCCGCAGTCCTAATCCTACTTTTTACCCTCAGTGGTACTTCCGCRTTTACTCTTGGTCCTACTCTCGATTTTTATCCTCGGTCCTCCTGCAGTTCTACCCCCAATGTTTACCCTCAGTGGTACTTCTGTGGTTACTCTCAGTCCTACTCCCACTGTTTACCCTCACTGGTACTTCCGTACTTAACTTCGGTCTTACTTCCTTGTTAACCCTCCACCCTACTCCCTGTGTTTACCCTTATTGGTTCTCCAGTGTTTACCCTCAGTCCTACTCCCTAGTACCCTCAGTACTACTCCCAGTGTTTACCCTCAATGCTATTCTTGACATTTACTCTCAGTCCTACTCCTCATGTGTATACTCACTGGTACTTTCGGTTTACCCTCAGTTGTACACCCAATGTTTACCCTCAGGGATACTTCAGTGTTTAGCCTTAGTCTTATTCCCAACATTTATCCTCAGTCCTACTCCCGAGGTTTACCCTCATTCCTACTCTYGATGTTTACTGTCAGTCCTCCTCCTAATGTTTACCCTCAGTGGTACTTCTGTGTTTACTCTTAAGTGCTACTTTCATGTTTTCCCTTGGTCCTACACTTGATGTTTACTCTCTGGTACTTCCATGTTTACCCTCAGTCCTACTCCCACTATTTAGCCTCAGTTGTACTTCCGTGTTTACCCTTGGTCTACTCCCGATGTTTACCCTCAATTCTACTCCTGATGTTTACCCTCAGTCCTACTCCCGATGTTTTCCCTCAGTGTTACTTCTGTGTTTACTCTCCGTCTTCCTCCCAATATTTACCCTCAGTCATACCGTCTTCCTCCCAATATTTACCCTCAGTCATACTTTCACTGTTTTCTCTCAGTCCTACTTCCATGGTTGCCCTCAGTCCTACTCCCGATGTTAACTCTCAGTTGTACTTCCGTGTTTACCCTCATCCTATGCCCAATTTTCACCCTCAGCCCTACTCCTAGTGTTTACCCTTTGTGGTACTTCTGTTTTTACCCTCAGTCCTACTCCTGATGTTTTTCCTCAGACCTACTTCCGCTTCCCTCAGTGATACTTCCATGTTTCCCCTCAGTCTTACTCCCAATGTTTACCCTCAGTCCTATTCCCAATGTTTACCCTCAGTAGTACTTCTGTATTTACCCTTGATCCCACCCATGACATTTATGCTCAGTCCTACTTCCGATGTTTACCCTCACTGGTACTTCTATGTTTATCCCTGGTCCTACAGCCGATGTTTACCCACAATCCTATTCCCAATGTTTACCTTCAGTTGTACTTCCGTGTATACCCTCAGTTCTACTCCCAATGCTTACCCTCGGTCCTCCTACAGCTATTTATCCTCAGTCCTACTCCCAGTTTACCCTCCATGGTACTTCCGTGTTTGACCATGGTGCTACTCCTGATATTTAGTCTCAGTGGTACTTCCATGTTTGTCCTCAGTCTCACTTAAATATTTACCCTCGGTCCTACCCCTGGTTTATCCTCAGTGGTACTTCTGTGTTTGCCCTCAGTCCTATTCCTGATGTTTTCCCTCAGTGGTATTCTGTGTTACCCTTGAACTTACTCCCAATATTTACCCTCAACCATACTCCCACTGTTTTCTCTCAGTCCTACTTCCGTGTTTACCCTCACTCCTGCTACCAATATTTACCCTCATTTCTGTGTTCTTCTGTGTACTTCTGTGTACTTCTGTGTTTAATCTGAGTCTTACTTTTGTGTTTGCCCTCTGTCCTACTCCCGATGTTTACCTTCATTGGTACTTCCATGTTTACATGCAGACCTACTCCTGACGTTTACCCTCAGTCCTACTCCCAATGTTTACCCTCAGTGGTACTTCCGTGTTTACTCTTGGTCCTACTCACATAATCACAGAATCATTAAGGTTGGAAGGACCTCTAGTGATCATCTAGTCAAACCTTCCTGCTCTAGCAGGGACACCAAGAGCACATGGCACGGGATAGCACCAGTTTTGAAGACCTCCAGAGAAGGAGACTCCACAGGTTCCTTGGGCAGCCTKTTCCAGGGCTCTGTTACCCTCACAGGAAATAAGTTCTTCCTCACATGCAGATGGAACTGCCTGTGTTTCAACCATTGCCTCTTCTTGTCTCATCACTGGCCATCACTGAGAAGAGCTTTGCCCCTTCCTCCCTACATTCACCCTTCAATATGTACTTATACTTATTGATCAGATCCCCTCTCAACCTTCTCTTCTTCAGGGAAAACAGGTCCAACTCACTGATTCTCTCCTGAGAAGGAAAGAAGTGGAAGAAGTTCCACTCCCTTAATCATCTTCGGGATGGCATCCCAAGGATCCCTATAAGAATTTTARGACTTTTTAATTATTTTGTTTTCCTCTAATATTCCCCATACCTCTCCTGCTATGATCAGTGTAGAGTTCCAATGCTGTAGTCCTTGAACTGTGTTTCTCATCCTACCTCTTTTCCCAGTAGCCCTGGAAATCCTGCTATAATTTCTCAKGGCTATTTATGTCTTTTCTAATGGTAATGTGAAATCACCTTTCTGATCTTGAAAGGCTATTAAAGACTCCCTAATTTTCTTTAGCCTCTCACAGATATTTCTGTAGTTCTTTAATCGGGCCCAACACATAAATACTGTAATAAAGCTCACCTATATCAATGACCTTGAAAAAAAATGTAAATACATACTGTATTACTAAGATCAGTATTTTTTTGGGGGGGAGGGGAGGGGTGAAAAATGAACTTACTCACCTGAAGGCTTTTCTRAACTGATTTATCTCTTATGTAGTTTCCATAGCACATAACAGACTGAAGTTTTAGGACAATTCAGACTACCTCAGAGTATAATTATTTTAATCCCTTGGTTTTGATTCAGAAAATACTGTCTTTAAATACATRTTTAGTTGAAATGGATCAAACATATTTTTAAAAATAGGTACACATTTGCCAAATTTTTATATCCATTACAATTATTTGAGACTGAGTTTACTCAAGAGTCAGCCTCTCTTACTGACTCAGAAAAAACATCTTTTGTTAATTCAAATTTCACTCAGTTTGCAAATACAAGATTACACCATGTAGCAATAAATATGAAAAAGACATCACCTTCCTTCATATCACTTAAAAAATAAAGGAAAAGGAAAAAATGTGCTTTTTACAACAATTCCTAATTACAATTTCAGATTTTTTTCTAAAAGAAAAAATACAGTTAAATASAGATATTTGAATTGATATAATGAGATATATATATCCCAATTAAGAAAATGTTGCTGTGAATCATTTTCCTTTCACCAAAGCACAGATTAGAACATACAAAATAATTTTAAAAAACCCATAATAAATATTTAAAACTTTTACAGTTTGTCTTTCTGCAGGTCATCACATATGTTAGAAAGTACATGGGAGCTGCCATAACTTGTCTTTTGGATAGAAAAAATCACTAGGGTAGCTGCACATTTAATTACTGTATGCAACTGTTCTGTTCACAGTGGGGTACTTGGTCAYTCACTTTAAATTAGTGTCATCAATACAAAAATTAGGTCATAAGCATCAAGTAACAGCAGTGCAAAATCTGCAGATAGCAGTTAACACCCATCTTTCGGTTTAGTTTTCTTTCTTCCAGCAGTGTGAATTTAATTGGATCATGTTCATTTCATTTTCAAGTGACATACACATTTGGTGCTATTTTAAATGATAAAGCAGCAAATAATGAAATAGCCAAAAAAAAAAAAAAAAAAAANGTTGCAGTTTCAGACAGCTCAAAATGACAGCACAAATACAGTCTGTAATTGTTTTATCTAAGAAGCTAAAGAAATCAAGAGATTTCTTGAAGTATACTTTTTTTTTTTTTTTTTCGAATAGTAAGAAGTTTACACAGTTGTTCAGGATTACTCCATTTTCTGAAAGCATTTTAACACATAGGTCTGAAATGGCATATGCCTGACAATCCTACCAACATAACAAACTCTTGGTTCTGCTTAAAGCTGGAAAAAAAGATCCAAACTCTTTATAACTTCAGGACTAGGAAATGYAAATGCTGTCCTATCTAAGCGCTATACTTAATGTTCTTTAGCTATAGACTATGATCTGAGCTRTTAAATTAAGACATTATTTTAACTGAATTGCCCTTTGAGAAAGGAAAAAAAAATAGCAAAAGAGATCAGAACACTCATTTTTAAAACTWAAAATTGCTTTATTTTAGAATCATTTGTTGATTTTTTTTTTTGTATTAAAATGCATAATCTTCTAACTTGGTTTGAATAGTTCATCATATTAATAGCATGAATTTATCTTTATAATACCAYCTGAAGTATTCACAGTCAAATGTTTTTATTCTCAACTTCCCTTTGGAGTATGCAAGTAGTATAGCCCTGTTTTACAGAGGAACTAAGGCACAATCCTCAAAAAGATTTAGGGTAGGTTAATTAATTCCAAAATGACTTATCATCCTCTTTTCTTCTTTGGAACAAATGCTGTAAATCCCCTTTTCTTTGTGGTACAGAGAAAGCTGATCTAATGGATCAGAATCAAGGGATAATTCTTCTATTGAAGCAGTTTCTTATACAGTAAATTCTCCAAAAAGAGAAATGCAAGGAGAGTTCATGTCCAAACTAAAGTGAATAGGTGGTCTGGAGGTGCCACCAGCCACCAGTGTGACAAAGTCACACAAGAAAACAAAACTGGTCAACCTGCCTTCACAGGAAGCACAGGGAAGAAGAAATACATAGCAAAATAAAGTTATTTTTAATCTATCAGACAATTTTTGAGTGCTTTTTTAGAGTAAAAAATATCTAGGTTACTTCTGGAGCTCAAAAGTTTGTGAAATTGTTTACAGTCTTCAACAACTCTTTTGGTTTCATAGCCGCAGACTATGAAAGAAGAGAATAAGTGAAGAGAAAGGATCAGGAAAGAACCATCTCCTAAACAGCTAGTCCATATAGCTAGACTAGGAGGCCAACTTGGGATCTTTGAAGAGATGTGAGAATTTGGTTAGTTCTGTYGCATTTAAAAAATAATCTTCTTCAGGATAGGCCTATAGGCGCCAAATGATCGCTGTCTACAGGGAAACTGGATGGTCTGTAAAGGACTGTAAAGAATCATGACTAGTTCAACGGTTAGGGCAGGGTGGAAGAGGGGCATTGTTCTTTTCTGCAGTTGTAAGGAACTGAAGTTTGTCATGCTTTTATCTTTCTGAATATAGTTCCTGGTGGATCAGTGTATGAACTGGGATGCCACCAAGGCAAATTCATGATACACATTAACCCATGTGTGCTGTGGTACAGATTTTCAGGTCCGGAATTCCAGCAAGATGGGAGAACCATCCACACCAATATGATGCTAGTTCGCCGATTTTATTAGAAAGCAAACACACTTATATATCATCAGAAGGCACTATGGTATAATTAGAAGGCAATATAATTGGTTAGCTATTATATCATCAGAAGGCAATATAATTGGTTAGACGGCAGAGGCATGCTGTTCACGTGCTAAGGTACAGAGTGTAATTGATTATCATGCATTGTCTACGCGCCAAATCTCTCTTTCTCATTAGTCCTCGCAGTCTYGCTTCTTACAACAAACACCTAGTTTCATCCAGTTCTGACTGCAATTAGGCAGCTGCTACTCTTGGTTTCTCGTAGAGCAATGACCAAGGGTAACCTTGTCCACTTCTCCATTACCGCAGTGCTTCATATTCATTTAATATAGCCAAGGCCCCAACACATGTGCTAGATATTGCCATGTTCAAAAGTTCAAAAGAGAACTAATGTTAAGTAATTGCTATCCCAAGAAGTTAAGTTACTGCTGAATAATGTTTAAAATATCAGAAAAGAGATTAGAGGGTGGAGTACAAGAAACATGAAAAAAACAGAAACAAAGAGAAGCAGATTTAAAGGATTTTACTGATTACTTTCTTCACGTTGATAAAAATAATGTAAAATAAATYTTAATTAAAAATAATTAGAATGACATTTAAAAAAATTCTTCAAATATATTTAAATGAAAGCACCACAGATTTTCTTAATTATTCATTATAAGGTACAATTAATAACCAATCATCTAAAAGACAAAGCTATTCTAGAAATCAGAGGTAGTAAATCCATATATGGCTACTTCTCCTTTGTTTTTTAATCTTATTGAGGATAGTGAACTTTGAAATTTATTGTTCTGAAGTTCTTGCTTATGGTATTTAAAAAAAAATATTAAATTAAATATAAGTAAAGACTAAGGGAGCTGGACTTGTTTGGCCTGGAGAAGAGAAGATTCAGAGGGGATCTGATTAATATACACAAATATCTGAGGGGAGGATGTAAAGAGGATGGGGCCAAATTCTTCTCAGAAGTGACCAGTGACAGAACAAGGGGTAATGCGTAGAAGTTGGAASAGAAGAAGTTCCATCTGCATGTGAGGAAGAACTTTTTTACTGTGAGGGTGACAGAGCCCTGGCACAGGCAGCCCAGGGAGGCTGTGGAGTCTCCTTCCTTGGACATCTTCAAAACTTGCCTGGATGCCACCCTGTGCCATGTGCTGCTGGAACAGGGGAGTTGGACTAGATGATCTCTAGAGGTCCCTTCCAACCTCAACCGTTCTGTGATTCTGTGATTAAATATAGTATTTAAAAAGAAATAAGGATGCAACTACTCATTGGAATGTGTCTTGGGGTAATGAATTTTCACTATCAAGAACTAATATATTTTAAACTAGGAGTGTTTTCTGTTCAAACAGCAAATGTATATGAATGACTGGTGCTGAACATAGTGGTGATATACTAAATCCATTTACTGAATTGCTTCGGAGGTCTGAACGACCCTCCCTACATACAAACATCTGAGAAAACAAATGTGTTGAATTCTCAGGTTTTCTGAAAAGCAAACTAAAACAAAGGCATTTCACTGTTTTGGTTTTTTAGTGTTGTTTTTATTTTTTGTTTGTTTTCAAGTCCACATCTGAAAATTTTGGACTGAGAAATACTAAACTGCATGGTAATTTTACTGAGTTTTCTTTATTTTTTTTTAAGAGACTAACCATTATTAACATTGTTATTTTAAATAAAATCTCAGATAAAAGATGGATTTTGCTGTAAGTGGTTGCACAGGGTAATGTCTCTCTGGTGATAGTTTTGATATAATCTCCATAGAGCCATTAGCTTTTTCTTCTCCAGACTTGACCAGAGAATAGGTAGGAAAGTAAGGAATGAAGTAGACTGTACCATTTCAGTGCCCTGCTGACTACAGCTAACCAGTGTGAAGGAGGAAATCATCTGTTGCTGATGGCAACTGCTCTCTGCAGCACTGTTCATATGTCCTTTGCCCTATTGAGGTCAATCTGTGATTCAAAATTATGTGTGCACAACAAAAAAAAAAAAAAAAAAGAGAGAGAGAAAAAAGAGAGAGAGAGAGAAAAAGAACAAAAGTTATCACCATGCACAGATCCAGACAGGCATTAAGTACACTGTGTGTATTCCAGCGATGCTGTTCTTAGAGGTTGTTATTTTGCTGTGAAAGAATTAAGATTTTAGACAGCTCTTTGTCTATCAGGAGTGACATAGACAATATTTATATTTAATGCTAAGTAAAAAGTGGAATGACATTTTATGAGCAGAGRGATGAACATTCTGTAAGGTTTCCCTGTGTTAATTATAGCTCATACCTTGTCACTCTCATCTGCAACTGAGACTAATTGTCTGCCTTATAGAGAGACATGCTTATTGATTTTGCAAATGCTGAAACAGACTAAGCTGTACACTCTCTCTATTGATATAATAAGCATCGCCTGCCTGTATTGATTGCTTACCCCACAGAGCAATGGCAAGTTGCTATTRTGGAAACATAATGATGCTGAACATTTGTTGCACAGATGATAGGGTAATGTTTAAATGCTGTGTGTCCTGTTCTTTGTAGATTTACTAATAACCTCCTTAATCATTCCTTTTGAAAATACCATGAATCCTGAAGGAGAAGCCAACYTAATGATACAACATCATTTATAGAGCACATCATTTCATAAATTCAGATGAATTAAATCAGTTATATTTTCATCATCAAGTAGTCTGGATGCCAATTTTACTTAATATCTTGCAAGGCCTGGATAAGAATGACATAAATACGCTAGTGTAGATTCTTTCATCTCTTTTTGTATGTACTGTTCCACTTGGTGCATAGTCCCACTGAAATCAAAAGATCTATTCAGAGAATTAAATATTACATGCTGTAACTAATAATGGTGGAATATAMTTTTCACTTCCACTTAAAACAAAGCTTCACAACATTTTTGGCCTTAATTATCTGTTGCTGATATTATACCCTGATTAATGAGGTCTGAACAAATGTATATGTTCTATGAATTTTGCTTGATCAGGTATTATTTCTTAATATTGGAATTCTGGAAATTCATACGTAATGAACATTCACTTACAATAACAACTAACCAATTCTGATTTTGTTACAAATCAGCTTGTGAAATTAATGCATATTTATGTTTGTAAATCTTTTGACAAGGTTAAAGAATTACTTTTATGTCACTTCCAGACAGTATAAATTCCTAACAGAGCAAAGCATCTATTTAAATGTTTTTGCTTGTTTGCTTTAAACAGAACAAAATAAGGTTTTTTGGATTGCAAAATTGCTTCCCTTTCTGCATTTAGTAATGTGTTAAAATTCTTAAGGTACCTGCTGGTCCCCACTTCCACATTTTTCTTCAAACATCCTTTTTTTCCAGGACAATAAAGTAATTAATGGAATACCTTTCAATACCCCAGAATTCACTAAGCTTCTTTGGTGAATCAACACTTAGCCTCAACATACAAAGTGAATCAGGCACAGCCTCTAAATTGGAGAGATCTAAAAACACAACAAATGTGGTTGGTGTTCACTGACATTGAACTTCTGAGAGATCGCAATCAACTCACCTGATAAGAGATTCAGCCTGCTTGGAGAGCGGACAGAAGCAGAGGACATGGATTGACAGATATTKGAAAAGTTATTTTTAGTTGTTCAGAATAGCGCCAAATCTTAATCTTTACCTACTATTTTCCATCATAAACATCTCTCATACTCCCTGAAAAATCTGAAATAAATTTAAATCTATGTCCAAGTTATTCTAAATCATGAGTTGCTCTTTGCAATGTTGAATATGGGAATAAGAAGCAAAGAAACCATCTGTTCTGGATTCTTAATATGACCTAGTTTATCCAGAACCGGAAAGGGATATTCTTCACTTTAAGGCAGAGGGATAAGGAAATAKCTAGACACTGTGGAAGACAGAATTTCAAAGATATATTGTTATGCAGAAGGACATAAAAGGAAGAAGGACATTAAAGAGGAAGAGAAGACCAGAAGCTGGAATAGGAGAAAAGAGTAGAGGTAACGGAGGATTTKAAAGTGTAGTTCTGAGAATGAGAAAACGGAAAGTCAGTGATAGGGACTTGATCATCTCACATCAGTGCTTGAATTGTAGATGATTGTATAGCATAACTGGTTCACGTGAGAGCTCATGACCCATTATAAGATAAAATAAAGATTTACAAGCATCCGCTCTATTTCTTCTTCCCTGGTTCCCAGACTGGTAAGTGATGGAGTTTTATTTTCAGGTTTTCTGAGCAGGTCACTAACTATTCACTATAGTTTTGTTCTGAACACATATGCTGCAAAATAGTGAGACATACTAGTGTTTTCATGGTCATCCCAAATTAGATGAAAATTTCTGATCTTAAACTGTGTTTCACATTTKTTAAACAGGAATAATATTACCTCTGATATTATGGAAATACATTCAGTAATGTTAGTAAAGCTCTGAGGAAAAAACAACAAAATAACCATAGGAAAAAAACATGTCATTTGRAAAAAACAGGGTTTCTATGCAGGGTTTTCTATATCCAGGGTTGATAAACAGACAGACACGTTAAATGACAAAGTATAAAACCTTACAATTTCACCTATTCTGTAAGGTCTATCTATTTCACGCTCTGAAAAAGTACGGTTCTAAGTAAGTGTCTACATAAACATGAACTTCACAATAATACAACTGGCATGGTGTTTCTTCTCTTCTGAGTCCTTGTCACAGAAAAATTGGCAGTCTTCTGACAAGGATTTCTCAAGAGTGAAGGACTTAAGAGATCTTGGAGGAAAACAATACTGTCTTTTATTACTGAAGTAGGAGCTGAAGCTGGGGTCTGTTTACAGTAAAAGAGCATGTGGAAAAACAGTATGAATGCTTTCTAAAAGTTATGAAGACTGAAAACCTTAGGATTTTATACTAATGGTTCAGATATATATTTAGTACAGTTATAAAATCAACAGATGAATAGGAAGAAAACAGATTTCTTGTTTTTCTACTTCCCTGTAAAGCATTATTCTAGCTACTAATATAATGCATGTTTTTACTCTGAATTAAAAGCATTTGTTTACAAACAAACTAATCTTTGTTGATTCAGTTTTGTCTGCAGTCCCATGTGGGGCATAGCTGCTTCCACAAATATTTCGATAAAGAGAACCTGTGACATCTACACAACCTTGCATAAAGTAGCACATCAGTGCAAAGGGAAATGACTCACAGTCTATTTGATGCTTGGTTTACCCTATGGTTGTTTCTTACTTTGACATATCCTACCTAAAGCATGGACACATGTTAAACGTCAGAATTATTTTCATGTGCATGAAAGATACAACACGATTATATATTGCCTTTGTTTTTCTTCACTGTGGACCTAAGATGAAAGTCAGGCTAGGTAAAATGTTAGCTGAGAATGAGAACCAAAAAACTTCTACAACATTTGGATCTGTTTGTAGTTTATACACAGGAAAATCCAACCCCTACGTRCAGTGAAGAACTTCACCTTGTATAACTTTGTCTTATACATTTATGTGTTTTATCAAATGAGATGCCAACAGCATGACAACTTTTAACTAGTGCTACATTCTTGAGAGGAGAATTTCACCTAACTGAAGTTTGTGCTTGTATGAAAACGAAGAAATCCATTTCACACTGTGGCTATGCTCAAACACGCTCTATTATTTATCTCTTTTTAAAATATCAAGCCATGATTKTTTTAACGAGAATACGCCTGTGACGGATACGTTCCTTTCCCAGCTCATCCTGGCCTGTACCTTACATGCAGCCCTGTTTTGTTGCTGACCACCAGCRACCGATMTAATTCTGGCAGGCACCATCGTCCCGATTTCTGTTCTCACTGAGACTTARCAAAAACAGTCCTCAARGCTGYGTCGTAAACAGGGAGATAAGGCCGACACACTAACCTAAGTCTTTGAAGTTAAAAATATGACTACAAGCCAATCATCTTATTCCATAAATACTTGGACAGCCTGAGAGCTCCTTTGAGCTCTCCTGACACGGCTGCGGCCTGCACACCAGGATCTCCCCTTGGGCAGGGACACCTCTCAAGGATACTCCTCGAGGTTCCTCGAGAGATCTTCCTTTCCACCTCAGATTTGTGGTAAGTGAATATAGCGCGCACGCTTTCTTTCTTTCTTCCTTGCTTGCTCTCTCTCTCTCTCTCTCTCTCTTTAACTTTACTTTGTAACATAAGCACCCTCAGTCATAAACCGTTGACCAGGTCTGGGACTAGGATTGGATCCAGCCGCACCCAGACTCCTCTCAGAAGGAGCCTGGARAGCAAGGGGGTCCAATCTGAACCTTGTGACCCAACGGGAGGGTATCCCAAGATAATCTTGTATTATCTTGTGCCTCCATGTAGTGAATAATAAGTGACCTTGCCATAGAATCTYGTGAAATCATTGTCCATATTAATAAATCCTGTTATTATTTCTTTCATACGAGTGAAGTGCATTTGTCACTCACCCCCGCCACCACTCGTTCCATGACAACGCCTTTCCATGAAGCAATTCCACAWACCTGACAATTTAAGGATTTAAAGAATTTAACTTCTTAGCTTTTTAATTTTTGTAACAAAGTCTTTTCTTCCTTTTCTTCCTTGCTTCAAGAAATCACCTTGGCATACAATCCAAAAAAATCTGTTTCTAAGTCATTTGGCTAAATTGCTTTGTTGCTTAGTTCCTAATGATTTCAACATTGTCTTAAATCTTGAGATCAAATGTATTTTATAGTACAGAAATTAAAATTGACAAAAAAMTAAGTTTTTAAACATTAACAATATTTTCGATTTTGTTTCTACAGTAGTTAAGGACAGTACTTACCTTCCACCTTCATCATGGAGTGATGGGAGGACAAGAACTAGAATACCATGTTCAAGTTCTTTCATCTGATTTTCAGTCCTCATTCTTTTCTCTTTTTATTTCTATTCTAACTTAAATATATTTAAGTATGGACACAAGCCCAGCAATTTAAATTAAGCTCAAAAACTATTTACYTCTGCAATTGATGTGTTATTTGCTTATTTTTCATTTGTTTTAGGTTTCTGGGGTTTTATTTTGTTTTGCCTTGCTTTTCTTTAACACAAAAAGGTGGTGAATGAAATTAAATGAACCATACCACTCTAGCACTTCTACTTCTAAGCTTTAAAACGTGTATCTCACAAAAGACAAACATCTGGAAAAACCATGTGGAGGCCCAATTAATCTTGTTTATTTCTTCAGCTATTAAGATTGATCTTTAGAAAATGCATTATTGCTTATGTGTATRCATTTAACTGCATCTCCATGCAACTAATGTGCACATGCACTTGTCAGAGAGGTCATGTAGAGTTTTTGCCTTCAAAAACAAGGTCATTTTTAAAGAAAGTATACACAAATCAGATTTACCGTGGGGAGTGCTAATGTTTTTTTCCTCAAGATTGCCCATGAGATGTAACCATAATTTCATTTTTGTAATTAAAGACTCAGAAAAGAACCATCATCAACAAGTAATTTTTCTCCATAAACACCTTGAACAAATGACAAAAATTTGGATGCTAGAGTAAGGAAAATGGTCTAAGTCTTCAGTCTATAYATAGAGTTTTTTAAGCTACCTACAAATAGATAATTTCATTGTGAATTTCATTCACTTTGGATTCAGAAACCATAAATCTATAGCATCTAGCCTCCATGCAAGGTGATAAAGTTTCAGACATGGCAGACAAATCATTTTGAAAAAAATATCCCTAATAAGAAGGAGTGATTCGGTTATGTTGAGGGAGAGAATAGAATCATAGAATCATTATAACTGGAAAAGGTCTTTAAGATCATTAAGTCCAGCCGTAAACCCTTCACAAACATGCCTGCTAAATCACRTCCCTAAGAACCTCAACTACATATTTCTTGAACACTACCAGGGATGATTATTCCAACACTTCCTTGAACAGCCTGTTCCAATGCTTCAGCACTCTTTCCATGTAGAATTTTTTCCTAATGTCCAACCCGAATCTCCTCTGACACAACCTGAGGCAATTTCCTTTTGTCTTATCGGTAGATATTTTGGAGAAGACATCAATCCCCTGCTCACTACAACCTCCTTTCCTTTGTAGGAAGCAATAAGGTCTCCCCAGAGCCTTCTCTTTTCCAGGCTAAATAACCCCAGGTCCCTCAGCCACTCCTTGTAACGTATGTGCTCCAGCCCCAGCTGGAGCTGCCTTTCTTTGGAAATGCTTTAGCACCTCCATGTCTTTCTTTTAGTGAGGTGACCAACTCAGATCACATGTGCAGCCTCACCAGAGCTGAGTACAGGGGAATGATCACCTTCCTAGTCCTGCTGCCTACACTATTTCTGATACAAGCCAGGATGCCAATGGCCTTCTTGGCCACTTGGACAAATTACTGGCTCATGTTCAGCTGGCGGTCGACCAACTCCCACAGACCCTTCTCTGCTGCTCGTCTCTCYATCCACTCTGCCCCAAGCCTATAGCGTTGCACGAGTTTGTTGCGACCGAAGTGCAGGACCTGGCACTTGGTCTTGTTGAACCTCATAYAGTTGGTCTCAGCCTATCGAGCCAGCCTGTCCAGATCTCTCCACAGAACCTTCCTAGCCTCAAGATCAATTCTTCCTCACATCTTGGTGTCATCTGCGAACTTGCTGAGGATGCACATAATCCCCTCATCCACATACATACATGACATTCTATACACCATCTTCATAATAACACTTTTTTTTTTAATGATTCTCATTGGTATTCCAAAATACTTCACAAACATTCATTAGTGCATTATTAACAGCACTAATAATTCATTGCTGCAATGATCATTTCCTGAAAAATAGAGAGTACTTGAAATATCCTAGTTACTTTGATGGTTCTTGAGGATGCTCACTACTTAATAGAATTTTATCCAACTGATTTATGAAGAATTTGGGGGACTGTAAAGACAGTATAGAAATTCTCTCTATTTTGGAAATTGCCTTGTTAGATTTGATTTCTCTAAGTTATTTTATTAGAATTTTACTTCTTGCAAACTTAGTATTTCAGAATGTTTATTTGAAACCAGATTCCAAACAATAAGGGTATTTCCTACACAGTCTTACAGAGACAATGTTACAGAGCTGCTCTACAGACAATAAAAGAAGGAATAATTCCAAAGATCGGATCTAGGGAGGAATGAAAAATACTGCACARTACAGTCACAGATATCATGACTGATAGATCTAGTACGAATATAGAAGTATGCTCGATGAAATAAGCCTTCTAGAATCGCTCTCAGGAGAGAGGAGAAACCAAAGGGTATAGTTTCCTTGTCTTGTATCTGACAACAGTCCCGATTCAATCTGTCAAACAAAATGTTTTGCAGTCACTTTATTAGTGACCTTTGCAGTGAGTGACTTTGACAAAAGACTTCTCATACTAAAGAAACTTTATTTTGGTTCTTTTCTGTATTATGTTTTGCACACCACACTTTTCCATATAAGATTGCAAGTACAGAAGAAATATTTTTCTCATTATTGGAAAAATTTGGTTTACTCTATATTTTTTTTCCAATAAATTTATGTAGGCATCTCTCTCTGTTGCAGACTGAAGGAGGGCAAGTTTGGTAAGAGATGAATCCCCTGTATCCAGATGATCCTCAGAGGTTAGAAGGAATGGGGCAGCTGGACTTATCTCTTAATAGGGAGGCCAGATAGTTATAGGCCCAATTTTGGTCACAACAGATTCACAAACAGTCTGTTGACTAATAATTAGTTTTGATTAGTATGATTTATTCAAATGTAACAGTTACAAAGTAAGTTYTGGATGTCAGTACAGGAATTTCTCTACTATAATATAGCGTTCTTAGCTAACTTTAATGTACAAATGCAGAATAATCACTAAGCCAAGAAGATGAGACAGGGCTCTCAACCTGGAGAAGTCTGCTCAGGTGGCATCCTGACCCAAAGGATCGGAATAGATCTCTACTACAGACTCACTGATTCCAAGGAGAACTTAGCTTAAACTTGGAAAGCAACAGTTTATACTGTAGTCAAATCAGGATGTGGTCAACATGTTTCTCKTTTGTGCAATGAGTGCTGTTTGTGGTTAGATAGTCGGTAAGCATTTTGTGGTTGAAGGGCTGCAACTTCTCGCACACAGTCATTGACAGGTATATCCTGCTTACGTGCACCTAACACAGTATCACCTGTACATTATAATACTAGTGGATTGTCCTCACTTTAAAACAAAATTTATGTTGCGCAGAAACCTAGGTTCATTTTCACCTTTATCTTTGTGAATTACAGAATGATCAAAACACTGAAATACGACACTAAGCTCATGCTGCTGACCAATTATGTGATGAATTACACAGGATCACAGAATGGTAAAGGTTGGAAGGCACCTCTAGAGATCATCTAGTCCAACCCCCTACACATAGGGATACCTAGAGCACAGGACACCGGGTGGCATCCAGGTGGGTTTTGAAGATCTCCAGAGAAGGAGACTCCACAACCTCCCTGGGCAGCCTGTGTCAGGGCTCTGTCACCCTCACAGTAAAGAAGCTTTTCCTCATATGGAGATGGAACTTCCTGTGTTTCAACTTATACCCATTACCCCTTGTCCTGTCATTACCCATTGTCCTGAATACTCTAATTTGTGCCATGCTATTAACCAACATATCTGCTGTTAGACACTAAAATTAAAGTGCATATGTATCCTCGACGAATATTTTGCCAGTTTTAGATTCTCTATATGCCCTACCTATAGGAGCCTCTTTCGTTAAAGCTATTTGAGGCTATCTACTGCTTTTATGGAACATATGGATTAAGATATTACCCTGCTTGATCCTTACAACATGAAGGAACAAATTGCTTCTGAACAGCTATCATCTTCTTCCAAGTCATGGCCATTTACTCACCTCACTGCTTGCACTGAAGTCACCAGGCCCCTTTATATAGGAAAAGACTTACAGTTGTGAATAAAAGCTGCTCAATCTGACATAAAAAAACACTATATTAAGTTTTATATACTCACTTGTATAATACAGATTCCTTTATTTGACTTAAAGAACACCCATTTTCTGAATCTGGAGCTAGGTAACATGAAAAAAAAAAAGACTAATATCATGCTGTTTATAAAAACAGAGTTTCCTTTTACAGGACAGTTTCRTAGTGCATTTGCAGATGAAACTCTTATGGGAGGTCTCTAAATGTTGAATCTTAATATAACAAATGTATAATTACCTCTGCAGTAACATCAAACAATGCCAGCAGCAATGAATATAACATTGCTTCTCAGTTATGAAATAGATGCGCAATTCATTTCCTGCTACAAGTTCATTTTGTTTATATTCCTCCTTTTCTTTTTTTTTTGACACTTTCCCTACATGAGAAATCTAAAAATAACCCCAACAAACAAACAAACAAACAAACAAAACATCCTCTCTCTTGTTTTCATATTGGCTTCTAAATAGAGCCTCTGTGAGGAAAAAAAAAAAAAGAAAAATGAGATGAGATTCCTTAGATACTTCTGAAACGTTATAACCAAGGAAATATTTTATGTATACTACATTAAAATACTAATTCAGTAATATTACCATTTGAGAATGGCATCACCTCACTGATTTGATATTTCAGTTTTTCACAACACTTGAAAAAACTATTTCAGTTTTCTGCCCCAAAGCACCGAAAATCTTAAGACTACATATGTGTAGCGTTTTCAGAAGCATACTACTGTGCTAAGTGTTGAAAAGAAATACTGATCTAATGTGTATGTAGTCGTCTTCATGCTGCTTTTACCACCTGCAAACATTTAAAAATGAAGCAGCCCAGACACAAAACATTAAGCCTACTTTCCTGCATACTTTCTTCATTAGTGAGACACTACTGATTTCCCACAAAATTAGAAGGAGATRAAAGTAATCAACAGGACATTATTGTGTTCACAAGCCTTTATTCTTCCAAAGTTTTTACTAGCTACCAGGGTTATTATCTTCCAGGTGTGCAGTCATGGACAGATACACTGATGAATATTGGTGGCAGTTACTCACAGGCATGCTAACATTGCTGTTTCCAGCATTTTGTTTTACACCTTTCCCTACCTCACCTCACTTGGAAAGAAGCACTCACAGGTATATATAGCAAAAAATATCTGTTCTGCTTCTGTGTGATGGTCTTCCACCATCAGACTGATGGGACCTTGCAGCAGGGGAAGGTAGATTTCTACTGCTTGTAGGGATCATTTAGGAGGCATTAAAAATGTGGCAAATAAAGGGAAGACTCAGTAGGAGGCTGAGACTCCATCTGGAGATGGAGAAACTGTAGAAGAGAGCAGAGGAGGAGATCCACAACCAAGCCTCTGATGCTACAGAAAGAGGAACCACAGAAATTGTGAAGGGCTTGCAATGCTTCTCAGAGACACTTTGCTGAATGAGACTAAGGTAGGAAACAAGGATTGTTCTACAAGGACAGAGTGTACAGGACAGGAATCTTTTATAAATCTAATATTTCTTTTCTAGTTTTGAACTTTTCATTTATCTTTTTTTTTTCAAAAACTATTACACTCTATATTGTAATAGAACTTTTATTTATTTATTTAAGTTGAAATGTTTTTGGTCTTCTCAAGGTGTCTCACTATTAGAAAATGTTTTGGCCAAATGAGCCTCAAAGCTGTAGTTGTCACAACACTCAGTTAAGGGCAGCAGTCCTGGAAGAAGCTAGTTTAGCATAAGAAGATTTGTCACTATATTCCAAAATCAATATCACTGAATGAACAGTTTGTGGTTCTGGCTAAATGCCAAAGGCCTATTTCAGCACTACACTGGGATGAGTTTAAGAAACTAAAAATCAAGATACACACACACAGAAAAATGTGTGTTTCTTCCTGTTTATGAAAAGTAGAAGTGAAGGCATGACCTAGACAGCAGGCCAGAAAACAAATCTAGACAAAATTTGCGATATAGACAAAATCTATGATTCTTTCAGAATCTGTAAATATATATGTCTGTTATGATTGCATATTCATTACTCCTACAAGAGATCAAAGTTTTGGCAGGAAGATGCAGCCTTCTGATAAAGGAAAGAAAAACTCCACAAAAACTAATAATGCAATGATATGTATAGAGCGCTTTACAAGGGTCAAGGGTTTTAAATGTTTAAAGTATTTCTGATAATATAAATCTTCATCTGCTAGGCATTTCACAGATAKTATTACATAACTTAATCATTGTCATTATTGATAGACTAATGCTACTCACATTCAAAGTTTGATGAAGAAAATGCCCACACAGTTACTGCCTTTGTATCTTGGCCTCATCTTTCCAGGTAGCACTWCACCACTTTTCCCCATTCTATCATGATTCACTTGAAGATCACATTCCAGATAATAGAAATCTTTTGATATTACCTGTGTTCCCAAAAGGGAATGTTGATGAAGGAAAGAAGAGCAAGCTAACAGATATAAGCCTTTACCAAGGTGACATTTAAAATCTCCATAATAGTAATATAATAACAAAATATTTAAGCATTATATTCACATATGTCATCCATAGTTGCAGTATTTCCACGTTTTCAGCAACATGTTTGCTCTTACAAAACTTGTGACTYGAGCAATCTACCTCCCTGCAGCAGTATTTTAACTATCTCATCTTTATGATACATGATGATTAATACTTAGTAACTTTGAATGTCTGAAACTTAGTTCATAATGACAAATTAATATCTTATGCACAGAAGAAATATTTGAAATATGTAGCATACTTTCTCTATATGTGATAATGAATCATATATATGTAGTCTGAAGAGTGGATCATTCATTATCACAGCACACCACTGGAGATAAAAACTGTTATTGGCCTAGTTTTAAAATGAGGGATCTCTTAAGGCAGTGTCTTGTGAGGTTTCACTGCAGGGCAAAGGGATGGRGAAAACTGGCTGGTCTTCAAGGACAACCTTTTCAAGTAACAACATCCCATCCTAAAGTACAGGAATCTGCAAGAGTAGCAAGAAGCCAGTGTGTCTGAGCAAGGAATAGAAGTGCAAGAAAGGAGAAAGCGCGGTCAGGTTATCAAGCAGGATCCTCAAATCATTTATCTGGGTATGTAGAGACAGAGTTAGTTGTTGAAACTGTTGAGGGCTGTACTACCCTCAAATTCTTGTTATGGACAAAAGGTACACACCCTGTATATGGAGCTAAGAATGTTTTAGTAGTCAAAATAAAATAAAGCAAATAAAATGAAGCAAGTAGTTTTTATTAGTCTATTTACAAYGAAGTAAAATGTTGCAGTCCAAATTATTTAATTATGAACTGCCTTATTATCATCACAGACAAAACTGCTATTTACAGATATCCTAATACCCGCTTTTCCCAGATACTACGTGTGCCCTTTCACTATCTCTTTGTATCTTAACACAAGACTGTTTAAGCCACCCTCAATACGCTTTAGCTACCAATAGTTAGCAGCCAGAGGCCTTCACTGTGAAAAGTATGTAGTTCATGACCAGTGACCCTTCCTCCAGGTCTGCGTGGAGATATTTGCCTATTTTGGAGRTATTTTGCATAAGGAAGTCTGCTCCCTTCTCCCCACTGCCAGCAAAGGAGTGAAGTTGTCCCACAGCCCCAGCCCCAGGGGCTATAAGGGCTGGAGATAACAACGGCAAAAACAAACAAATAAACAAACAAACAAAAAATGATGTATGTTGCTGTTTCTTTATTAGTTCCCAGCTAAAGTTTGACTATCTTCACCTATTAGAAACAACTGCTAGTATGCTGTTATTCAAACTTAGACAATAACTTCTTCTAGGTTAATTAACTGAAATGGATATTTTAATTACTTAATGTCTACCTATACTTGCCAGACCTGTACAGTATTTACAGAACTGAACTAAAATTAGTTAGACCATTGTCTAACTCCTTCTTTGGAGATCTTTAAAACCCGCTTGGATGCAGCGCTGTGCCACGTGCTYTAGGTGACCCTGYGTGAGCAGGGGGGTTGGACTCGATGACCTCTGAGGTCCCTTCCAACCTTCGGCATTCTATGATTYTATGATTCTATGATTGTCAGCCAATGGACAGTTGCCACTGTGGATAAAACAGACTAAAATCTGTTGAAACCAATATAGGTCCACACAGGTCCTGAGATTCTGTGTTAATATGTGGCCATACAAAGCCAGTGGGCTCCTACTAATTCTGGCAAAAAGCTTATTTATTGGGCTGCAAAAGGAGAAGAGAAACAAGAAGGGTTTCAACAGGTCCACAAGAAGCAAAAAGGACAAGGAAAATGTGAGTCTATTGCTGACACAGTGGCAAAGGGAAAGGTTGAGGCATCGCCTTGTTTACCTTACTCTTTACTGGAARTGTCTGTTCTCTCGCTGCTATGGTTCCTGGACCTGGTGTCAGAGTCTAAGGCAGTGAAGTACTACCCAGGATAGAGGAAGGTCGAGGTAAGGGCCTTSTAAGCAATCAAGACAGTCCCACTGGTTTGTGGGATGTAGACAAGATTGTAGAGGGAGCTGGCTGATTTATTCAGACCAGTTCTATTATTCCTGAAAAGTCTTGGTGATTTGGGAGATGTCTCTAATGCTTAGAAAAGATCCCACTGAAGGGAGTAGGATACTCTGGAGGACAGTTCAGTTTCTCTGAATATTGTCATCTCTTTCTCTGAATGATAATTCTCATCTGGAGCAACAAGCTTCTCAGGAACCTCATGAACTTCAATGAAAGCAAATACAAAATCCTTCATCTGGGAATGCAACAACTCTAAATGGGGACTAGATGGCTAGGGAAAAACTATGCAGGAAAATAAAATAAAATAAAATAAAATAAAATAAAATAAAATAAAATAAAATAAAATAAAATAAAATAAAATAAAATAAAATAAAATAAAAT
>NW_020454484.1:0-1313 GCF_003342845.1 Nothoprocta perdicaria
GTCCCGGTGCTCCCCGTGTCCCAGTGCCGCCGACGTCCCGGTGCTCCCCGTGTCCCGGCGTTCCCGGCGTCCCGGTGCTCCTGGTGTCCCAGTGCTCCCGGTGTCCCGGTGTTCCCGGTGTCCTGGTGCCCCCCGTGTCCTGGTGCTGCCGGTGTCCCAACGCTCCTGGCATCCCAATGCTCCCAGTTTCTTGGCCCTGCTGGTGTCCCAGTGCGTCCCAGTGCTCCTGGCACCCCGGTGCTCCCAGGGCTCCCAGCGCTCCCAGCATCCCAGCACTCCTGGTGTCCCGGTGCTGCCAAAGTCCCAGTGTTCCTGGTGTCCTGGCGCTCCCCGTGTCCTGGTGCTCCCAGCATCCCGGCACTCCCTGTGTCCCGGTGCTTCCAGCATCCCGGTGCTCCCAGCATCCCAGTGCTCCCAGCATCTCGTCACTCCCGGTGTCCCGGTGCTCCCAGCATCCCAGCGCTCCCAGCATCCCGTCACTCCCGGTGCCGTGGCGTTCCCGGTGTCCCAGCGCTCCCAGTATCCCAATGCTCCCGGCATCCCAGTGTTCCCGGTGTCCCGGTGCTCCCAGCATCCTGTCACTCCTGGTGTCCCAGTGCTCCCCGTGTCCCGGCACTCCCAGCATCCCAGTGCTCCCAGCATCCCAGCGCTCCCCGTGTCCCGGCACTCCCGGCATCCCGGCGCTCCCGGCATCCCGGCGCTCCCCGTGTCCCGGTGCTCCCGGCATCCCAGTGTTCCCGGTGTCCCAGCACTCCCAGCATCCCAGCGCTCCCCGTGTCCCAGCACTCCCCGTGTCCCAGCGCTCCCCGTGTCCCGGTGCTCCCAGCATCCCAGCGCTCCCCGTGTCCCAGTGCTCCCGGTGTCTCAGCGCTCCCCGTGTCCCGGCACTCCTGGTGTCCCAGCACTGCCAGCATCCCAGCGCTCCCCGTGTCCCGGTGCTCCCGGTGTCCCAGCGCTCCCCGTGTCCCGGCACTCCCAGCATCCCAGCGCTCCTGGTGTCCCAGTGCTGCCAAAGTCCCAGTGTTCCCGGTGTCCTGGCGCTCCCCGTGTCCTGGTGCTCCCAGCATCCCGGCGCTCCCGGCATCCCGGCGCTCCCGGTGCCGCCCGCAGGCCCCGGCGCCGCCGCAGCGCCGCCATGGCGGAGGCGCACCAGGCCGTGGCCTTCCAGTTCACCGTCACCCCCGAGGGCTTCGACCTCCGCCTGAGCCGCGAGGCGCTGCGGCAGCTCTGCCTCGCGGGCCTCTACTCCTGCAAGAAGCGCCTGGTGTGCGCCAAGGTGCGCCCGCCGCGCGCGGACACGGGGACACGGGGAC
>NW_020454484.1:2988-4272 GCF_003342845.1 Nothoprocta perdicaria
GGCCCCACGGCATGGCCACGCGTGGGGACAGCCACCCTCTATGGTCCCATCCCTGCATGGGGACATCTGCCCCCCACAGCCCCGGCCCCACGGCATGGGCCCACGGCATGGCCTTGCGTGGGGACATCTGCCCCACGTGGCCCTGGCCCCACATGGGGACATCCTGCCCCCCAAGGCTCAGCCCCACGTGGGGGCATCCTGCCCCACACGGCATGGCCCCACATGGGGACACCTGCCCTACATGGCACAGCCCCACACTGGGACATCTTGCCCCCCATGGCCCCGGCCCCACATGGGGACATCCTGCCCCCCATGGCCCCGGCCCCACATGGGGACATCCTGCCCCCCATGGCATGGCCCCATATGGGAACATCTGCCCCTCAAAGCCCCAGCCCCACACCATGACCCCGCCTGGGGACATCCTGCCGCCACGACCCCCGCCCCATGGCACAGCCCCACATGGGGATGCCCCATCGCCCATGTCCCCAGCCCCACATCACGGTCCCGGCCTGGGAACACCCTCAGGGGGTCCCATCCCGCAAGTCCCCAGGGCCCAGCCTGGGGAGGTCCCCAGGGGGTCACACCCCACAAGTCCCCCAGCCCCACGGACACGGTCCTGCCTGGGGCTCCCTCAGCCAGCCCCACAAGGTGCCCCCAAGCCACGCAGCAGGGCCCAGGTCCGGGCTCCTCCCCCGGGGGTCCCCGGGGCAGATGGGGGGCAGGTTCCGGGCACGTCCCCAGTCCCGCCGGTGCCCGCGGTGCCACGGAGCGCTGTCGCCCGCAGCCGCTTCCTGGGCTGGCGCGGCCGCACGGCGCTCAGCGCGGCGCTCTTCTCCACGGGCGTGTGGCTGCTGGCGGCGCTGCTGTCCCGCCGCGCGCTCAAGCTGCTGCTCTCCTACCACGGCTGGATGTTCGAGCCCCACGGCAAGATGAGCCGCAGCACCAGGATCTGGGCGGTGAGCGCCGCGCCGCGCCAAGCTGCACAGTGCTGTGCCATGCTGCACAATGCTGTGCCAAGCTGCACCGTGCTGTGCCATGCTGCACAATGCTGTGCCGTGCTGCACAATGCTGTGCCAAGCTGCACAATGCTGTGCCAAGCTGCACCGTGCTGTGCCAAGCTGCACAATGCTGTGCCAAGCTGCACCGTGCTGTGCCAAGCTGCACCGTGCTGTGCCAAGCTGCACAATGCTGTGCCAAGCTGCACCGTGCTGTGCCGTGCTGCACAATGCTGTGCCAAGCTGCACAGTGCTGTGCCATGCTGCACCGTGCTGTGCCATGCTGCAC
>NW_020454485.1:0-294 GCF_003342845.1 Nothoprocta perdicaria
GGGTCCGGTTCAGCTCCGTTCGGCTCCGCTCGGCACGGTTCGGCTCCGCTCGGCCCGGTTCGGCTCCGCTCGGCTCCGCTCGGCCCGGTTCGGCTCCGTTCGGCTCCGCTCGGCTCCGTTCGGCTCCGTTCGGCTCCGTTCGGCTCGTTCGGCCCGGCCCGGCCCGACCCGTTTCGGTTCTGCTCGGCCCGGCCCCACCATGGACCGTGAGGAACGAGCAGGTGGGTAGGGGTGGGGCGCTCGGCGTGACGTCACCGCGTCACTTATGAGGTCATCGCCTCCCCCCCCCCCACC
>NW_020454485.1:2469-3757 GCF_003342845.1 Nothoprocta perdicaria
TGCACCCGCTGCAGGGTGAGCATTGGGTGCACCCGCTGCACCCGCTGCAAGGTGAGCATTGGGTGCACCAGCTGCACCCGCTGCAAGGTGAGCATTGGGTGCACCCGCTGCAGGGTGAGCACTGGGTGCACCAGCTGCAGGGCGAGCACTGGGTGCACCAGCTGCACTGGTGGCTGTGGGTGCTCCCGACCCACACGGTGCCCAACCCACAGCGAGTGTGGCACGGTGGGTGCAGCGGCACCTCTATGGCATGGGGCACCCCATAGCCTGGATGCCAAGGGGCATGGGGCACCCCATAGGGTCTGGGCACCAGTGCGTGGGGCACCCCATAGGGCCTGGGCACCCCATATAGCCTGGGGACTCCCTATAGCCTGGGTGCCACAGGGCATGGGGCACCCCATATGGCTGGGCACCCCATAGGGCCTTGGCACCCCATAGGGCATGGGGATCCCCTATAGCTGGGGTGCCAAGGGGCATGGAGTACCCCACAGGGCCTGGGCATCCCATAGGGCCTGGGGACTCCCTATAGCCTGGGTGCTATGGGGCATGGGACACCCCATAGGGCCTGGGCACCACCACTTCGTGGGTCACCCCATAGGGCCTGGGCACCCTTTTGTGCCACACCAGCATCAAGGGGAAAGTGGGCACCCTGTGTCCCTGGCCCCCCATATGGCCTGGGCACCCCATATGGCCAGGGTATCCTATGGACTGGCCCGCCCCATACAGTCAGGGCACCCATAGATGTCCATAGGGTCGGGGCGCCCTAGCTTGGCCAGAGCACCCATAAGACCAGGGCACCCCACATACGCACCCCACGCGGCCCCTGCCCCACGTCGCGGCCCCGGCTGCAGGGGCCCCGGCGTCCGGGCGCCCCGGAAGGGTGGAGGCAGTTGCCAGGGTGGTCGCTGGTGGTCGCCCCGGTGACGGCGCTGCCCCCCGGGCCCCACGGCGCCGCAGCGGCCACCATGGACCTCACCTCCTCCCCCTCCGTGGGCAGTGAGTGTGGGGCACCCGCCGCGGGGCACCCCGGGGTGGCACCTCCTGGGGACCGGCACCCGGGGCCAGCAGGGAGCTGCTGCTGGGCGCCCCATGGAGACGGGAAACTGTGGGGATGGGCACCCATGGGGATGGGCACCACATACGGATGGGCACCCCATGGGGATGGGCACCCTGTAGAGATGGGGAACCCCATAGGGATGGGCAATCCATGGAGATGGGCACCCCATGGGGATGGGCACCCACGGGGATGGGCAACCCATGGGGATGGGCATCCCATGGAGATGGGCAC
>NW_020454486.1:0-819 GCF_003342845.1 Nothoprocta perdicaria
CACAACATTGCATGAGGTTTTGGCAACAGGTTCCTCTTGCCTCAGATCAGATCTCTGCTGCTTGGAAATGTCCTTGATGAGGGCTCTATCCCTGTTGCCACTGCATACCCCTGCCTCCTTGCTGGGAATTCAGCTCAGTCACAGAGAAAACAGCAAAGGGCAGGAAGCACCTGGGGACACCTCCCTGTTTGCAGGTGCTACAGAGCACATCAGAGAGTCTCTCCTGAGAGTGGCAAGGGGSTKTTGGTGCTGTCTGCAGGCTGAGAGTTGCTGAAGGCACTTGACAAAGTTCCTGGCAAAACTGTGCAACTTTCATAGTGGTGAACAAGATCATGTAGTCCTTTCTTAAACCTGTCTGCTGCATTTCCATTCCCATCATGCAGACACAATTCTACAGGAGTGGAAAACTCCACTCTCAAAATGCCCTCCTGCTGAGCTAGAGCTGTGGGCAGCCCTGACCCATGCAGCAGCCTCTCAGCACCAACAGGAWCCTGCCCKGACAGGGGTCAACCCTCTCACCCAGAGCTTCTCCCCACACTGTCCTGGGAGCTCCCGCGCAGGCTGAGTGCTGACCCGCACAGGCTGCACAGTCACTGCCCCGGGCACACAGCACCATTGGGTGCAGGGACACGGCTCTGGATTAGAGCTCAGGCAGGACACTGTGCACACATGAGCTTCACATCCCTSCAGCTTCCACGGGTGAAGCTAGGAGGATGCCCTGTSCCTGTGACAGTGTGGTAGGAATCCCTGCTCTGAAGCATCTCCTCCTCTGCACTGCTCGAGTCAGGAGAGGGAGCCTGAAAAAAGGAATAGAGCCCC
>NW_020454486.1:2714-4176 GCF_003342845.1 Nothoprocta perdicaria
CAGCGTAGAGCGACAAAGATGATTAAGGGACTGAAGCATCTATTGTATGAGGAAAGACGAAGGGAGCTGGGCCTGAAGAAGAGAAGATGGAGATGGGAACTGATCAATATGGATAAATATGTGAGGGGAGAATGTAAAGAGGATGGGACAAGACTCTTCCCAGTGGTGGCCAGAGACAGAAAAAGGGGTAAGGAGTATCACTTAAAAAGAAGTTTCATCTCCATATAAGGAAGAGCTTCTTTACAATATCGACCACCAGAGGGTGCCACAGAATAGATTTGTTCTACTTCCACCTCGCATGGAAAATTCTCAGAAAAAACAGTCATCAGAATATGAAGAGGACCGTGGGTTTGCAGAAGAATTTTACCTCTGTCCTTAATGAAATGCAACAAGCAAATTATAATTGTAAAATACATGCATACCCATGATGTATGGTATTAATATTTTACTGCATTCTAGCATATAGATCATAGTCTTTGCTCCAGAAAGAAGAAAAAAAACCTAAAAAGCCTTATCATACTTTCATCATGTCTTTTAGGGAAAGGCTTATATTATGGTCAAGACATGTAGGGTCAGCATTAGAGTTAGAGATTAGGGTTTATGGTAAAGGATGGGTTTAGGGTTAAATGTAACATTTAGGGTTAGGTTCAGATCAGAGTTAGGTATAGGGTGAACGTTAGTCTTAGGGTTGATAATGGTTTGTGTAACATACTTGGGGTTACACTAGGTTAGGATTAGGTTTCTTGTTAGGGTTTGGAGGGTTTAGACATTTTGTCTTAGGTTTTGCAATAGGGTAAAGGGTTAGAGTTTCGTTTACRGTTAGGGTTTAGGGTTAGTTACAGAATAAAAGGTTAGTGTTAAGAATTAGTGCTAGGTTTATGGTATGGATAAGGTTAGGCTTATACTCACCATTAAAGGCAAGGGCTTGGATTAGGTGTTAGGGTTAAGAGGTAGGAATAGGGTGAGTGGTATGGTTAAGGACAGGGTTAGAGTTATCCATGCCATTGAGGGTTAGCCATTTAGGGCTAGGGCTGGTTAGCATTTGGAACAGAGTTAGAGATTAGGAATTAGCATGGGAGAAAGTGTTGCGAAAGGGGTTAGGCACAACATTTACGGTTAYGTTTAGTGTTAGGGAAGGCCTGGCTTTCGTTTAGGGTCAGTGTTTAGTGTTCAGGTTGGGCATTCAGGGTTAGCATTAGGAATGAGGGTTAGGGCTAGGTATTTCAGGTTGGGATTAGTGTTATAGATTAAGGTTAGGGCTTGGCTGTAGGGATAGGGTTGGGGTTAGGCATGCCACTTAGGGTTACAGAAAGGTTAGGGGTTAGGGTCAGTGTTTTGGTTAGGGGTTAGGTTTTACGGTTTCCTTTTTGTGATAGGATTAGACATTCAGGGTTTGGGTTTGAATTATGGCTAGGGTTTGGTGTTTGTGTTAGGGTTAGCTTTAGACACACCATTTAAGCTG
>NW_020454487.1:0-1473 GCF_003342845.1 Nothoprocta perdicaria
GAGCAGGGAAATATGGGGCAGGAAGGAGGCACGTGGGAGCAGAGGGGACATATGGGGCTGGGGGGGGACTTAGGGGGCGGGAGGGGCTATATGGGGCCGAGGGGCACATGTGCATAAAGGGAACATATAGATCAGGGGGGCTGTGGGGACGGGAGGGGAAGGGGACAGGGGCAACATAGAGGCTTCCTGTAGGGGAAGTGGCCCTGTGGGGCACGAGGTGGCCCTGTGGGGCACGGGGACGCCCTATGGGGCACGGGGAGGCCCTGTGGGGCACGGGGACGCCCTATGGGGCACGGGGAGGCCCTGTGGGGCACGAGGTGGCCCTGTGGGGCACGGGGACGCCCTATGGGGCACGGGGGGGCCCTATGGGGCACGGGGGGGCACACAGGGGACCGGAACAGTCACATGTGGGGCCGTATAGGGGTCAGCGGGACCCTATGGGCCAGGGTGGCCACGGGAGGCAGCGGTGGCCACGAGGACAAGGGGTGGCCCCCGAGCCCGGGGGGGTCCCAGGTGGCCGTGGGGACCTGGGGGTGGCCCCGTGCCCCCCCCAACGTGTCGCCCACCCGGGGGGCTCCCCAGAGCATCCCCTTCTCCGGCTACATCTTCGGTGGCATCGGCCCGGGCAAGAACATCGTCATCCAGGGCCAGGTGGCCGTGGGGGCCAAGAGGTGGGAGCGGGGGGCGCCCGCCCCACTGCGCGGGGCGCGGGGCGTCTGGGGGTGCCCACGCTGTGTACATGGGGTGCTAGAGCAGGATGGGGGGCACCCTGTGGCAATGGGGGCTGATGCACGGGGGGGTTCCACCCTATTGATTTGGGTGCTGCTGCATGGGGGGGGAAGGATTCCACCCCATTGCAGTGGGTGCTGATGCATGGAAGGGAGTCACCCCATTGCAATGGGTGCTGGTGCATTGGGGGGGAAGGGTGTCACCCCATTGCAATGGGTTCTGGTGCTTGGGGAAGGGGGGTTCCACCCCATTGCAGTGGGTGCTGGTGCATTGGGGGGAGGGTCACCCCATTGCAGTGGGTGCTGATGCACGGGGGGGTTCCACCTGGTGCATGGAGGGGTTCCACCCCATTGCAATGGGTGCTGGTGCATGAAAGGGAGTCACCCCATTGCAGTGGGTGCTGGTGCATTGGGGGGTCACCCCATTGCAATGGGTGCTGCTGCACGGGGGGGTTCCACCCTATTGAATTGGGTGCTGCTGCATGGGGGGGGAAGGATTCCACCCCATTGCAGTGGGTGCTGGTGCATTGGGGGGGAAGGATTCCACCCCATTGCAATGGGTGCTGGTGCTTGGGGAAGGGGGTCACCCCATTGCAGTGGGTGCTGGTGCTTGGGGAAGGGGGTCACTCCATTGCAATGGGTGCTGGTGCATTGGGGGGGGTCACCCCATTGCAGTGGGTGCTGGTGCTTGGGGAAGGGGGTCACCCCATTGCAATGGGTGCTGGTGCTTGGGGAAGGGGGTCAC
>NW_020454487.1:3463-4380 GCF_003342845.1 Nothoprocta perdicaria
CAGGCGTGCAACTGCACATGGGCGTGCAAATGCATGCGGGTGTGCAAATGCATGCAGGTGTGCAAATGCACACAAGTGTGCATATGCATGCAAGTGTGCAACTGCGTGTGGGTGTGCATATGCATGCACGTGTACAAATGCACATGGGTGTGCAAATGCATAGGGGTGCACAAATGCATGCGGGTGCACAAATGCATGCGGGCCTGCAAATACATAGGGGTGCACAAATGCATAGGGGTGCACAAATGCATAGGGGTGCACAAATGCATAGGGGTGCACATATGCATGGGGGTGCACAAATGCATGCGGGTGCACATGTGCATGCGGGTGCTTGAGTGCATGCGGGTGCGTGGGGGGCAGCGGCCTTGCCCCCCGCTCCAGTGCAGGGTGAGGGCGCACGCTCCGGGGTGAGCTGGGATTTGGGATCCGGATGCGGGCGAGGAAGGTCTCCCATGGGTGCCCCGTCCCGGGGCCCCATCCGGAGCCGCTCCCCTGTGTCCGCAGAGGATCCGGGGCAGGAAGGGCACCCAGCAGGATCAGGTAGGGGGGGCACTGGGTGTCATGGGGACCCCCCCGGGTGGCTGGAACGGGGGGGGGCAGCAGGTGACCCCAGGTGACACCCACTGGGTGACACCGTCCTCCTCATTGCAGCCCAATGACCCGGTGGTCGTCAGCAACCCGGTGAGCCCCCCCCCCCAAACTCCATCACGGAGCCTTCAGCTCCATCCTCCTCCTCCCCGTTTCCGCGCTCCGGGAGGGGCACGCCCCCCCCGCCCGGACGCCTGGGCCCCGCGGGGCGGCTGAGCGCTCCGGTGCCCGCAGAGCGTCCCGTTCCACGCGGCGCTGCCCCGCACGCCCTCGGCCCAGCCCCGGCCCATCACCATCGTGGGCAGCGTCCTGCCCCGCGCGGACAGGTC
>NW_020454488.1:0-1459 GCF_003342845.1 Nothoprocta perdicaria
AAAAACGAGCACAACGACCCAAAAAGGAGCCCAACGGAGCCAAAAAGGAGCTGAACGACCCAAAAGGAGCCAAACGGACCCAAAAACGAGCACAACGACCCAAAAAGGAGCCAAACGGACCCAAAAACGAGCACAACGACCCAAAAAGGAGCACAACGGGGCCAAAAAGGAGCCGAACGACCCAAAAAGGAGCGAAACGGAGCCAAAAAGGACCAAATGGACCCAAAAAGGAGCGAAATGACCCAAAAGGAGACCAACAGAGCCAAAAAGGAGCCAAACAACCCAAAAAGGAGCCAAACGACCCAAAAAGGAGCGAAACGACCCCAAAAAGGAGCCAAACGACCCAAAAAGGAGTGAAACGACCCAAAAAGGAGCGAAACGACCCCAAAAGGAGCCCAACGGACCCAAAAACGAGCACAACGACCCAAAAAGGAGCCCAACGGAGCCAAAAAGGAGCCCAACGGACCCAAAAACGAGCACAACGACCCAAAAACGAGCACAACGACCCAAAAACGAGCACAACGACCCCAAAAAGGAGCCCAACGGACCCAAAAACGAGCACAACGACCCAAAAACGAGCACAACGACCCAAAAAGGAGCCCAACGGGGCCAAAAAGGAGCTGAACGACCCAAAAAGGAGCCAAACGACCCAAAAAGGAGCACAACGACCCAAAAAGGAGCCGAACGACCCAAAAAGGAGCCGAACGACCCAAAAAGGAGCCCAACGGAGCCAAAAAGGAGCCAAACGACCCAAAAAGGAGTGAAAGGACCCAAAAAGGAGCGAAACGACCCCAAAAGGAGCCCAACGGAGCCAAAAAGGACCAAATGGACCCAAAAAGGAGCCAACGGACCCAAAAAGGAGCCAACGGACCCAAAAAGGAGCACAACGACCCAAAAAGGAGCCCAACGGACCTAAAAACGAGCACAACGACCCAAAAGGGAGCCCAACGGACCCAAAAACGAGCACAACGACCCAAAAAGGAGCAAATGGACCCAAAAAGGAGCGAAATGACCCAAAAGGAGCCCAACGGAGCCAAAAAGGAGCAAAACGACCCAAAAGGAGCCGAACGGACCCAAAAACGAGCAAAACGACCCCAAAAAGGAGCCAAATGGATCCAAAAAGGAGCACAACGGACCCAAAAAGGAGCCAAACGGACCCAAAAAGGAGCCGAACGACCCAAAAAGGAGCCAAACGGACCCAAAAAGGAGTGAAACGACCCAAAAGGAGCCAAACGGACCCAAAAAGGAGCGAAATGACCCCAAAAGGAGCCAAACGGACCCAAAAACGAGCACAACGACCCCAAAAAGGAGCCAAATGGACCCAAAAAGGAGCACAACGACTCCAAAAAGGAGCCAATTGGACCCAAAAAGGAGCCCAACGGACCCAAAAAGGAGCCAAATGGACCCAAAAAGGAGCCAAATGGACCCAAAAAGGAGCCAAACGGACCCAAAAAGGAGC
>NW_020454488.1:2379-3958 GCF_003342845.1 Nothoprocta perdicaria
GGATCACAGGGATGCTCCATTCCCAGGGATGGGGATCGCCCGGCTGCTCCGTGCCCCGGGATCGGCATCACAGGGATGTTCCATACCCCAGGATCGGGATCACAGGGATGCTCCATTCCCAGGGAATGGGAGTACCCAGCTGCTCCATTCCCGGGATCGGGATCGCCCGGCTGCTCCGTACCCCGGGATCGGGATTGCCTGGCTCCTCAATACCCCGGGATCGGGATCGCAGGGATGCTCCATTCCCAGGGAACGGGATCGCCCGGCTGCTCCGTGCCCTGGGATTGGGCTCCTCCATACCCCGGGATCGGGATCACAGGGATGTTCCATTCCCAGGGAATGGGAGTACCCAGCTGCTCCATTCCCAGGGATCGGGATCGCCCGGCTGCTCCGTACCCCGGGACGGGGATCGCCTGGCTCCTCAATACCCCGGGATCGGGATCGCAGGGATGCTCCATTCCCAGGGAATGGGAGTACCCAGCTGCTCCATTCCCGGGATGGGGATCGCCCGGCTGCTCCGTGCCCCGGGACGGGGATCGCCTGGCTGCTCTGTACCCCAGGATCGGGATCACAGGGATGCTCCATTCCCAGGGATGGGGATCGCCCGGCTGCTCCGTACCCCGGGATCGGGATCACAGGGATGTTCCATACCCCAGGATCGGGATCACAGGGATGCTCCATGCCCAGGGATCGGGATCGCCCGGCTGCCCCGTGCCCCGGGACGGGGATCGCCGGGAATGGGGGTCCCTCCCCGCTCACCCACTGCTGCCCGTAGGAGTCCTCCAGGTCGTTGACGGTGCGGTCGTCCCAGTTGAGGCGGATGCCCACCAGGCACGAGGGCAGGAACCCGTTTTCCGCCAGGATCACGAAGTAGGAGAAGAAGCCGCCGAGCGCCTGGATCATCCCTGCGGAATTGGGGGGCGGTTAGGGGTGCCCCCCGTCCCGCTGCACCCTCGGGGTCCCGCTGGGGTGGTCCCATGGGGTGCATGGTCCTGGGGTGCTCGTGGGGGCCTGGGGTACCCTATGGGGCTGCCCTGCACCCCACGGGACCCTCTTGCACCTATGGGGTCCCATTGCACCCCATGGGACCCCATTGCACCCACGGGACCTCATTGCACCCCATGGGACCCCATTGCACCCCATGGGGTCCCATTGCACCCCATGGGACCCCATTGCACCCACGGGACCCCATTGCACCCAATGGGGTCCCACTGCACCCCACGGGACCCCACTGCACCCACGGGACCCCATTGCACCCCATGGGGTCCCACTGCACCCACAGGATCCCATTGCACCCAATGGGGTCCCACTGCACCCAATGGGATCCCATTGCACCCACGGGACCCCATTGCACCCCATGGGGTCCTACTGCACCCACAGGATCCCATTGCACCCCATGGAACCCCATAGCACCCATGGAACCCCATAGCACCCTATAGCACCCACAGGACCCCACAGCACCCCATAGCATCCTTGGAACCCCATAGCACCCCATAGCACCCACGGAACTCCACAGCACCCATGGAACCCTGCAGCACCCACAGCACCCCATAGCACCCATAGAACCCCACAGCACCCA
>NW_020454489.1:0-4065 GCF_003342845.1 Nothoprocta perdicaria
CAGCGGGTGACACCGGGTGACAGCGGGTGACAGCAGGTGACACCGGGTGACAGCGGGTGACACGGGGCGGGTGACACCTGAGGGTGTCCCTATGGGCAGGGGGTGACCGACAACCCCATGGTGGTGCCCGTGTGCAGGTGGGGGACACCGGGTGACACCGGGTGACACGGGGTGGGTGACACCCAGGTAGTCCCTATGGGCGGGGGGTGACACTGGGGGGTCCCCATGGGTGGGGGTCGATGGACAACCCCGTGGTGGTGACACCCGTGTGCAGGTGGGGGACACCGCGGGACACCGGGTGACACCGGGTGACACTGGGGGACACCGGGTGACACGGGGCGGGTGACACCCAGGGAGTCCCTATGGGCAGGGGGTGACACTGGGGGGTCCTCATGGGTGGGGGTTGATGGACAACCCCGTGGTGGTGACACCCGTGTGCAGGTGGGTGACACCGGGTGACACCGGGTGACACCGGGGGACACAGGGCGGGTGACACCTGAGGGTGTCCCTGTGGGCGGGGGGTGATGGACAACCCCATGGTGGTGACACCCGTGTGCAGGTGGGGGACACCGGGTGACACCGGGTGACACTGGTTGACACCGGGTGACAATGGGTGACATGGCGTGGGTGACACCTGAGGGTGTCCCTGTGGGCGGGGGGTGATGGACAACCCCGTGGTGGTGACACCCGTGTGCAGGTGGGGGACACCGCGGGACACCGGGTGACACCGGGTGACACCGGGGGACACCGGGTGACACTGGTTGACACCGGGTGACAACGGGTGACATGGCGTGGGTGACACCTGAGGGGGTCCCTATGGGTGGGGGGTGACCGACAACCCCGTGGTGGTGACACCCGTGTGCAGGTGGGGGACACCGGGTGACACCGGGTGACAGTGGGTGACACCGGGTGACACCGGGTGACACGGGGTGGGTGACACCCAGGGAGTCCCTATGGGCAGGGGGTGACACTGGGGGGTCCCCATGGGTGGGGGTCGATGGACAACCCCGTGGTGGTGACACCCGTGTGCAGGTGGGGGACACCGGGTGACACCGGGTGACACTGGGGCACACCGGGTGACAATGGGGACATGTCCCGGGTGACACCTGAGGGGTCCCTATGAGCAGGGGGGTGACACCGGGTGACAGCGGGTGACGCTGGGGACACGTCCTGGGTGACGGGGGGGTGACGGACGACCCCACGGTCGTCCCCGTGTCCCCAATGTCCCCCATGACCGGTGTCACCCGGTGTCCCCCATTGTCCCCCATTGTCCCCCGGTGTCACCCGGTGTCACCCGGTGTCACCCGGTGTCACCCGGTGTCCCCAGCTGCTCGGGTGACATCGTGGACCTCCCGCTCCGCACCCTGGGGTTCCCTATTGGGGTCCCCCCTGTCCTGGGTACCCCATGACCATTGTCCCCCGGTGTCACCCATTGTCACCCATTGTCACCCGGTGTCACCCGGTGTCACCCGCTGTCCCCCGCTGTCCCCAGCCGCTCGGGTGACATCGTGGACCTCCTGCTCTGCACCCTGGGGTTCCTTATTGGGGTCCCCCCTGTCCTGGGTACCCCATGACCATTGTCCCCCATTGTCACCCGGTGTCACCCATTGTCACCCGGTGTCACCCGGTGTCCCCGCTGTCCCCAGCTGCTCGGGTGACATCGTGGACCTCCTGCTCTGCACCCTGGGGTTCCCTATTGGGGTCCCCCCTGTCCTGGGTACCCCATGACCATTGTCCCCCCGTGTCACCCATTGTCACCCGGTGTCACCCATTGTCACCCATTGTCCCCGCTGTCCGCAGCCGCTCGGGTGACATCGTGGACCTCCCGCTCCGCACCCTGGGGTTCCTTATTGGGGTCCCCCCTGTCCTGGGTACCCCATGACCATTGTCCCCCGGTGTCACCCGGTGTCACCCGGTGTCCCCCATTGTCACCCGGTGTCACCCATTGTCACCCGGTGTCCCCGCTGTCCCCAGCCGCTCGGGTGACATCGTGGAGCCGCTGCTCCGCGCCCAGTGGTTCCTGCGCTGCGAGGGGCCGGCGCGGGCGGCCGCCGCCGCCGTCCAGCGGGGCGACCTGAAGCTGCTGCCGCCGGGACACGCGCGCACCTGGTTCCGCTGGATGGAGAACATACGGTGAGACCCGTAGGGACGTGTAGAATTCCATAGGGACCCATAGGAACCCATAGGAACCCATAGGTGGTCATAGGGACCCATGAGGAACCCATGAGGAACCATGGAGACCTGGTTCCGCTGGATGGAGAACATACGGTGAGACCCGTAGGGACGTATAGAATTCCATAGGGACCCATAGGGACCCATAGGGAACCACTGGGACCCATCGGAACCCATAGGTGGTCATAGGAACCCATAGGTGGTCATAGGAACCCATGTTGAGCCCATGAGGAACCCATGAGGAACCATGGAGACTTGGTTCCGCTGGATGGAGAACATACGGTGAGACCCGTAGGGACGTATAGAATCCTATAGAAACCCATAGGGACCCATAGGGAACCACTGGGACCCATAGGAACCCATAGGAACCCATAGGTGGTCATAGGAACCCATGGGGAGTCCATGAGGAACCCATGAGGAACCATGAGGACCTGGTTCCCTTGGATAGAGAACATATGGTGAGGCCTAGAGGGACGTATAGAATTCCATAGGGACCCATAGGGAACCAGTGGGACCCATAGGAACCCATAGGTGGTCATAGGAACCCATGAGGAACCCATGAGGAACCATTGGGACCTGGTTCCGCTGGATGGACAACATATGGTGAGACCCGTAGGGACGTATAGAATTCCATAGGGACCCATAGGGACCCACTGGGGCCCATAAGAACCCATAGGTGGTCATAGGGACCCATAGGAACCCATAGGTGGTCATAGGAACCCATGAGGAACCATGGAGACCTGGTTCCGCTGGATGGAGAACATATGGTGAGGCCCATAGGGACATATAGAATTCCATAGGGATCTATAGAAACCCATAGGGAACCCCTGGGACCCATAGGAACCTATAGGGCGCCCATGGGGACCCGTTGGGACCTGGTTCTGATGGATGGAGAACATATAGCGAGACCTATAGGGACGTATAGGGGCCTGTAGGGGCCATAGGGACCATGGGTGCCACCCAACCTGTGGGGCCGGGTGACACGTTCCGGGTGACACAGGTTGGGGTGACGCAGTCGGGGTGACGCAGTCGGGGTGACGTGGGTCAGGGTGACGCGGGTCCGGGTGACACAAGTTGGGGTGACACAGGTTGGGGTGACGCAGTCGGGGTGACGCAGTCGGGGTGACGTGGGTCCGGGTGACGTGGGTCCGGGTGACACAGTCCGGGTGACGCAGTCAGGGTGACGTGGGTCCGGGTGACACGGGTCTGGGTGACACAAGTTGGGGTGACGCAGTCAGGGTGACGCGTTCCAGGTGACAGTGTCCGGGTGACACATTCGGGGTGACGCCCTCCGGGTGACACGGATTTGGGGTGGTTGCAGGTCCAGCTGACGGGGTCCAAGTGACACAGTTGGGGGGACACGGTCCGGGTGACATAAGTTGGGGTGACGCATTCAGGGTGACACATTCAGGGTGACATCGTGTCGGGTGACATGGTTGGGGTGATGTGGGTTGGGGTGACACAGGTCTGGGTGACGGGGTCCGGGTGACACAGTCCGGGTGACAGCGTTCAGGGTGACGCGGTGTTGGGTGACACGTGTCCGGGTGACATAGGTCCGGGTGACACAAGTCGGGGTGACACAAGTCGGGGTGACACAGTGTCCGGGTGACATGGGTCCGGGTGACACATGTCCGGGTGACATAGGGGGACGTAGGAACCCATAGGGCGACACAAGGTGGGGTGACGCCGTCGGGGTGACGCCGTCGGGGTGACGCTGTCCGGGTGACGCTGTCCGGGTGACGCCGTCCGCCTGTTGCAGGGACTGGTGCATCTCCCGGCAGCTCTGGTGGGGCCACCGCATCCCGGCCTATTTCGTCACCGTGCGGGACCCCAGCGTGGCCCCCGGGCAGGTGGGGGCGCTATGGGGCGCTATGGGGCGCTATGGGGCGGGGG
>NW_020454490.1:0-1174 GCF_003342845.1 Nothoprocta perdicaria
CCCCGGCCCCGCCGCTTCGCCGGCAAGCGGGTGAGCGCGGCTGCGGCAGCCCGGGCCGGGCACCACCGGGACGCGCCGGGGCTCCCGGGGACGCGCTGGGGCTGCCCGGGACATGTCTGGGGTCCTAGAGACACGTTGGGGCTCCCCGGGACACATTGGGGCTGCTGGGGACGCGTTGGGGCTCCCCGGGACACATCAGGGCTCCCCGGGACACATTGGGGCTGCTGGGGACGTGTTGGGGCTCCCCGGGACACGTCAGGGCTCCCTGGGACACATTGGGGCTCCCTGGGACACGTCAGGGCTCCCGGGTGCACGTTGGGGCTCCCCGGGACACATTGGGGCTCCCCAGGACACGTTGTGGCTGCTGGGGACGCGTTGGGGCTGCTGGGGACACATTGGGGCTCCCCAGGACACATTGTGGCTGCTGGGGACACGTTGGGGCTGCTGGGGACACATTGGGGCTCCCCAGGACACGTCAGGGCTCCCTGGGACACGTTGTGGCTCCCGGGGGCACGTTGGGGCTCCCCGGGACACATTGTGGCTGCTGGGGACGCGCTGGGGCTCCCCGGGACACATCAGGGCTCCCCGGGACACGTCAGGGCTCCCAGGGACACGTTGTGGCTCCCAGGGACGCGTTGGGGCTCCCCAGCTCGGGGCTCCCGGGGACACGGGGGCTCCCCAGGACGCGTTGGGGCTCCCCGGTTGGGCTCCCTGTCATGGGGCTCCCCGCCTCCAGCCTGTTGTCCGGCACGCGGCTCTGCCCCGGTGCCCCCGCGCTGCCCGGCCAACCCATCCCTGTGTCCCTGCGCTGCCCGGCCTCTCCGTCCCGGTGCCCCCGCGCTGCCCGGCCACTCCGTCCTGGTGCCCCGCGCTGCCCCGGTGCCCCATCCTGGTGCCCCCGCGCTGCCCGGCCGCCCCGTCCCGGTGCCCCCGCGCTGCCCGGCCACTCCGTCCTGGTGCCCCGTGCTGCCCCGGTGCCCCATCCCGGTGCCCCCGCGCTGCCCGGCCGCTCCATCCCAGTGCCCCCGCGCTGTCCTGGTGCCCCCGCGCTGCCCGGCCACCCCATCCCGGTGCCCCCGCGCTGCCCGGCCGCTCCGTCCCGGTGCCCCCGCGCTGCCCGGCCGCCCCGTCCCGGCCTCCTGGTTCCCGGGGCTTCCCTGAGCGCCCGGCTGCC
>NW_020454490.1:2889-4123 GCF_003342845.1 Nothoprocta perdicaria
CGGCCCCCGGCCCCGCGCAGCCGCCGCGCACCGCGGACGGGGCGGCGCCGGGCACCGGGGAGCGCAGCAAGTGGATCCTGTCCCCGACGGAGCCCTGCGAGGACAAGGAGGTGGCATTGGGCACCAGGGAGCGCAGCAAGTGGATCCTGTCCCCGACGGAGCCCTGCGAGGACAAGGAGGTGGCACCGGGCACCAAGGAGCACAGCAAGTGGATCCTGTCCCCGACGGAGCCCCGCGAGGACAAGGGTGGCGCGGGGCACCAAGGAGCACAGCAAGTGGATCCTGTCCCCAACGGAGCCATGCGAGGACAAGGAGGTGGCATTGGGCACCAAGGAGCACAGCAAGTGGATCCTGTCCCCGACGGAGCCCCGCGAGGACAAGGAGGTGGCGCCGGGCACCAGGGAGCACAGCAAGTGGATCCTGTCCCCGACGGAGCCATGCAAGGACGAGGAGGTGGCGCCGGGCACCAGGGAGCACAGCAAGTGGATCCTGTCCCCGACGGAGCCGCGCGAGGACAAGGAGGTGGCATTGGGCACCAAGGAGCACAGCACCCGGCTCGTGCCGCCCACGGAGCCCCACGAGGCCGAGGCGGCACCGCGGGGCACCACGGACCTGGGCACCCGGCTCGTGCCGCCCACGGAGCCCCGCGAGGCCGAGGCGGCGCCCGCGGAGCCGCTGCGGCCGCGCGACAGCGGCCTGGCCTACTACGTGGACCTGCACGGGCACGCGTCCAAGCGCGGCTGCTTCGTGTACGGCAACAGCCTGCGCGACGAGAGCGACCAGGTGCGCGCCGCCGCCGGACACGCTGCGCGGGCGCGCGGGGCCGCGGGACGGGACGCCGGGCAGGTGTGCACGAGGGGACACAGGCACACAGCAGGACGTCGGGTGGTACAGGAGGGGACACAGCGGGGGACACCGGGTCCTACAGGGGAGGGCGTTGGGCCACACAGCGGGGCACGGAGGAGCCATCCGGGAGACACTGGGTCTTCAGGAGGGGACACTGGGTTGGGTGTCTCGGGAGCACCCAGGAGGGGACTTTGGCCACCCAGGAGGGGACTTTGGCCACCCAGGAGGGGACTTTGGCCACCCAGGAGGGGACTTTGGCCACCCAGGGGGCCGGTGGGGCTGGGCGCCCGCAGCGGGAGCTGCCCGTGCCCTGGCAGTGGGTGAGGGCTGGGGGTGCAGTGGTGCTGGGGGGTCACTGCAGTGCCCGGGGGGGGTTGCAGCACTGCTG
>NW_020454491.1:0-923 GCF_003342845.1 Nothoprocta perdicaria
CAGCCCCATGGGGACCCCAGCCCCACAGAGACCCCACCCCATAGACCAGCCCCATAGGGACCCCAGCCCCATAGAGACCCCACCCCATAGACCAGCCCCATAGGGACCCCAGCCCCACAGAGAGCTGAGACCCATAGAGACCCCAGCCCCATAAAGAGCCCAGCCCCATAACCTGGCTCCATGTCCTGCCCCACAGGAAGCCCCGCCCCCAGGTGCCCCGCCCCCTGCACTCACCTGCCCCCCGGGAGGCCCCGGAGCATCCTGGGAAGGGGGCGGCCCCRCCCGGCCTCCGTCATGGCCGCCGCCCCACAAGGCACCCTGGGAGCGGGAGGCTCCGCCCCACAGAGCCCCATAGGGCCCCGGGGCATCATGGGAGCAGGAGGCTCCGCCCCATAGGGTGCCATGGGAACAGGAAGCTCCGCCCCCCGGGGCCCCATGGGGCCGCAAGGCATCATGGGAGCAGGAGGCTCCACCCCATAGGGCCCCCAAACTGTCATGGCCGCCAGGGACCCCATAGAGCCCCAAAGCATCATGGGAACAGGAGGCCCCGCCCCCCAGGGCCCCATGGGAACAGGAAGCTCCGCCCCATAGGGCCCCATGGGGCCGCAGGGCATCATGGGAAGGGGATTTCCTGGCCCCCAAACTGTCATGGCCGCCAAGCCCCAGGGCCTCATGGGGGCAGGAGGCCCCGCCCCCCGGTGACGTCACGGGCCCCGCCCCCGCCGCCATCTTCCTGCGCAGCCGCCACTGCAGGAGGGCGTCGCCCGCCCCGGGGCATCCTGGGAGGGGCCCCGGGGGCTGCTGGGAGGGGCCTGTGGGGGGGCGGGGCAGCAGTGGGGACCCCGCCCCCCATAGGAGTCCGGGCCCCTCCCCCATAAGGGCCCTGCCCCCACGAGGCCCCGCCCCCACGAAGCCCCTCCTCC
>NW_020454491.1:2643-3684 GCF_003342845.1 Nothoprocta perdicaria
CGCGGTGCTGCAGGGGCTGCTGGAGCGCGGCCACGGGCCCCGGTGAGAGCCGCGCGCGGGGAAAGGGCCCCGGCGTCCGGGAGGGGCCCCGGCGTCCGGGAATGGGGCCCCGGCGTCCGGGAGGGGGGCCCCGGCGTCCGGGAATGGGGCCCCGGCGTCCGGGAATGGGGCCCCGGCGTCCGGGAGGGGGGCCCCGGCGTCCGGGAATGGGGCCCCGGCGTCCGGGAGAGGGCCCCGGCATCCGGGAATGGGGCCCCGGCGTCCGGGGTGGGGGGGGTCACCCCATAGATCCCAATGGGGGAAGGGGGGGTCCCAGGGGCCCAGGTGTCCGGGAGGAGGGGGGCCAAGACATCTGGGGGGACCCCAAAAAAGTGGCACCGAATTGGGGGCAAAGCAGTGAATTTTGGGGGGAAAAAAGGGATTTACAGCGAAGATGGGGGAGGGAGCCGATTTTGGGGCGAATTGGGCCGGTTTTGGGCAACGCAGGGAGCAGCTGGAGGAGGAGGCGACCAAGACCCCCCCGGATGCCCTGGCCAAGTGAGTGGRGCCCTTTTGGGGAGAAAACCCGGGATTTGGGGGCCCGAGAAATGCTTTCTTTTTGCAAAAACACACAAACTTTTGCCAAAAATACCGGTTTTGAAGCAAAATAGTTCATTTTTTTGCTTGAAAATATATTATTTTGGGGGGAAACACTGATTTCTGGGCTTAATCCCCCTTTTTTGGGGCCCAGTAGCTCTGTTTGGGGTGGAATGAGCCTCTTTTGGGGGAAAAACAGGCGATTTTGGGTGTGATGTGGTTGATTTGTGGAGGCTTTGGGGAAAAAATGGCTTTTTTGGGGCAAAAAAAACAGAGTTTGGTGGAAAAAAGAACGGTTTTGGGGAAAGGGGGGGTTGGGTTTCAAAGTAATGGTTAATTTTGGGGAGAAAAGGCAATTTTGGGGTAAAAAGGGTGGATTTTAGGACTGCTGGTCCTGTTTAAAAAAGAGGGATTTGGGGATTGAAAACTCCGGATTTTGGGAGCCCGATTGGGGGGGGGGGCAAC
>NW_020454492.1:0-768 GCF_003342845.1 Nothoprocta perdicaria
CACCCAGGGGTCACTCAGTGTCAACCAGCACCCAGTGTCACCAGGGGACCCCAGTGTCACCAAGGGGCACCCAGTGTCACCCAGGGGTCCCCCAGTGTCACCAAGGGGCACCCAGGGCCCCCAGTGTCACCCAGGGGCACCCAGTGTCAACAGGGGGCACCCAGGGGCACCCAGTGTTACCAAGGGACCCCAGGGGCACCCAGGGGACCCCAGGGGCACCCAGGGGCACCAGGGGCACCCAGGGGCACCAGGAGTCCCCTAGGGTCACCAAGGGGCACCCAGCACCACCCAGTGTCACTAGGGGTCACCCAGTGTCAGCAGGGGTCCCCCAGTGTCACCAGGGGCACCCAAGGGTCCCCAGTGTCACCAGGGGTCCCCCAGTGTCCCCCAGTGTCACCAGTGTCACCAGGGGCCACCCAGTGTCCCCAAGTGCCCCAAGGGTCGCCCAGTGTCCCCAAACCCCCCCTAAGCATCCCCAAGGGTCCCTGGGGATCCCCAAGTGTCCCCAGGGGTCCCCCAAGTGTCCCCATGTCCCCCAGCACCCCCAAAGGGGCCCCCCGGTGTCCCCAGTGTCCCTCATGTCCCTGTCAGTCCCTAGTGTCCCCACTGGTCCCCAGATGTCCCCTCAGTGTCCCCACAAGGGTCCCCATTGCTCCCCAGCTGTCCCCATTGGTCCCCAGATGTCCCCATTGCTCCCCAGGTGTCCCCAAGCGACCCCAGGTGCCCCCATTGGTCCCCAGGGGTCCCTGGTGTCCCCAGATGTCCCCA
>NW_020454492.1:2423-3882 GCF_003342845.1 Nothoprocta perdicaria
CAGCATCAGCAGCTGGTTGCCCGAGATGATGCAGAACCGGGGGCTCCAGGGCGGGCGCTCATAGGGCGACACGTAGGGCCCGCGCGGCGGGGGGGCTCCTCGCACATCTGGGGGGGGACACCCCAAAAGGGGGGGTCAGCAGGGAGGGCAGGGCACCCCCCCACCCGAATGTGCGAAAATCCGGGGGAAATACACGGGAAAATGGGCAAAAACGGGCCCAAAATGGGGTGCCCCCCTCCCCCGGACAGGGTGGCCCTGAATGGGGAGTCCCGTGAGGAAGCGGGTTGGGATGGGGGGGATTTGTCCCAGAATTGGGGGGGGCAATGAAATAAGGGGGGGGTCAGCAGGGAGGGCAGGGTGCCCCCCACTCGAATGGGTGAAAATCCAGGGAAAAAACACAGGAAAACGGGCAAAAATGGGCCCAAAATGGGGTGCCCCCCCCCCCCAGACAGGGTGTCTCTGGATGGGGAGTCACTTAAGGTAAAGGGTTGGGGGCCCCAAGATGGGGGATTTGGGCCCCAAAAATGGTTGAGCGCAAATTGGGGTTTTTTACCCCAAAATGGGGGATTCTACCCCCAAAAGGGGGATTTAACCCCTAAATGGGGGGATTCCAGCCCAAAATGGGGGATTTTGCCCCAGAGTGGAGGGATTCTAGCGCCAAACTTTGGGATTTTACCCCCCAAATGGGGGCATTCTAGCCCCCAAAGGGGGATTTTAGCCCCAAAATGGAAATATTCTACCCCCAATTGGGGGATTCTACCCCAAAACGGGGATTTTACCTCAGAACAGGGGAATTATTGCTCAAATTGGGGGATTTTATCCCAAAATGGGAGGATTCTAGTTCAAAAAGGGGATATACATCCCCAAATGAGGGGAGGAGTCTAGTCCAAATTAGGGGATTTAGCCCCAAAATGGTGAGTTCTACCCCAAATAGCTGCTTCTACCCCCAAAAGGGGAGTTTCTTGCCCCAAAATGAGGATTTCCACCCCAAAGTGGTGGGTTTTAGCACCAAATTGGGTGATTTTACCCCAAATTGGGGGGATTTTACCTCCAAATGTGGGAGTTGTAGCCCCAAAAAAGGAGGTTCTGCTCCGAAAAGGGGGGTTCTCCCCCAGAAAAGGAGATTTTTAGTTCAAAAGGGGGTGGCTTCTAGCCGAAATCGGGGGGATTTTACCCCAAAATGGGGGATTTTAACCCCAAATGAGGGGCTCTACCCCAAATTAGGGATTTTACCCTTAAATTGGGGGATTCTACCCCAAAACGGTGTTCCCCCCAATGGGGATGACTCCCCCCAAACTGGGACCCCCCTCAAAATGGCAGCCCTCACGCTCTATAACAGCCCCCCCCCCAGAGTGGAGGGACCCCAAAAAACCCAGAAACTGCCCCAAAACCGGCGTCTCCCCCACAGCAAACGGCCGAAAGTGCCCGAAAATGCCCCAAAACGGGTGAATTTCCCCCC
>NW_020454493.1:0-1172 GCF_003342845.1 Nothoprocta perdicaria
GTTGGGATGCAATGGGAAGAGTTGGGATGGGGCTGCAAGGAGGCATCAGGATGCAGTGAGAAGGGTCTGGATGGGGTTGCATGGCGATGTTGGGATGAGGAAACCATGGGGATCCATCAGGAAGGGTTGGGCTGGGGCTGCGCGGAGGATCCGGGATCCCTCGGGAAGAGCCGGCATAGGGCTGCGCGGAGCGTGCGGGATGCATTGGGAAGGCTCGGGCGGCGCGCGCGCCCTCTCCGCCCCGCAGTCCCCGTGTCGAAGCCGCACGTGGCCGTGGCCTCCTCCACGGTGCTGGAGCTCAGCGAGTTCGTGACGCTCAACTGCTCGCACGCCAACGGCACCAAGGCGCGCTACACGTGGCTCAAGGACGGGCGCCCGCTGGGCAACGACTCGCGCCTGCTGCTCTCGCCCGACCGCAAGGTGCTCACCATCACGCGCGTCCTCATGGCCGACGACGACGTCTACAGCTGCCTCGTGGAGAACCCCATCAGCCAGGGCCGCAGCGGGCCCCTCAAGCTCACCGTGTACCGTAAGTGTGTGGGGCGTGTGGGGCGCCCCATAGCGACGTGTGCGGCGACCCCACGCCCGGGCGGTGTCCCCGCGCAGGGCGCAGCTCGCTCTACGTCATCCTCTCCACTGGAGGCATCTTCTTGCTGGTGACGCTGGTGACCGTGTGCGCCTGCTGGAAGCCCTCCAAGAAGTACGCGGGGGCGCTTGGGGGGCGCGGGGGGACCCATAGGGGTGAGGGGGACCCATAGGGTGTGGGGGGCTTATGTGGGTGCCCCACGGCCGCGCAGGGGCAAGCGGGGAGCGGAGGCGCCCGGCGGCGCCGACTTCGCCGAGCAGGACGAGGAGCAGCTCAAGCACGAGGGTGAGTGTGGGGCAGCCCCACGGCGCGCCCATAAGGTCCCCATGGGTCCCCCTCACCCCCCCATACGTCCCCCAAGCCTCCCCCATGGCGTCGCTTGAGCTTCCCGTGCCACCCTATAGCCTCCCCATAGCGCCCCACAGCACCCAAGGTGCCCCACAGCTCCCCCACAGCACCCCGCAGTGCACCATAGCACCCTACAGCATCTCCCGTTGCACCCCATAGCCTCCCCATAGCACGCCAGCACCCCATACTGTGTCCCATATCCTCCCCATAGCACCCTGTAGCCCTCCAGCACCCCATA
>NW_020454493.1:2704-3841 GCF_003342845.1 Nothoprocta perdicaria
GGGGTGTGCAAAGAGCGGAGTGTGTGCAGAGCGTGCACAACGTCGTGGGAGTGTGCATGGGGTGTGCAAGGAGCGCAGTGTGCATGGGGTGTGCAAGGAGCGCAGCGTGCATGCACAGTGTGCACGATGTCGTGGGAGTGTGCACGGGGCGTGCAAGGAGCGCAGTGTGCATGCACAGTGTGCACGACGTCGTGGGAGCGTGCACGGGGCGTGCAAGGAGCGCAGTGTGCATGCACAGTGTGCACGACGTCGTGGGAGCGTGCACGGGGCGTGCAAGGAGAGCAGTGTGCATGCACAGTGTGCACGACGTCGTGGGAGTGTGCATGGGGTGTGCAAGGAGCGCAGTGTGCATGCACAGTGTGCACGACGTCGTGGGAGCGTGCATGGGGTGTGCAAGGAGCGCAGTGTGCATGCACAGTGTGCATGACGTTGTGGGAGCGTGCACGGGGCATGCAAGGAGAGCAGTGTGCATGCACAGTGTGCACGACGTCGTGAGAGTGTGCATGGGGCGTGCAAGGAGAGCAGTGTGCATGCACAGTGTGCATGACGTCGTGGGAGCGTGCATGGGGTGTGCAAAGAGCGGAGTGTGTGCAGAGTGTGCACGACGTCGTGGGAGCGTGCACGGGGTGTGCAAGGAGAGCAGTGTGCATGCACAGCGTGCATGATGTCATGGGAGTGTGCATGGGGTGTGCAAGGAGCACAGAGTGTGTGCAGCGGTGCACAATGTTGTGGGAGTGTGCACGGGGTGTGCAAGGAGAGCAGTGTGCATGCACAGTGTGCATGACTTCACGGGAGTGTGCACAGTGCATGCAAGGAGAGTAGAGTGTGTGCAGCGGTGCACAACATCATGGGAGTGTGCACAGGGCATGCAAGGAGTGCAGTGTGCATGCACAGTGTGCACGATGTCGTGGGAGTGTGCATGGGGTGTGCAAGGAGCGCAGTGTGCATGCACAGTGTGCACGATGTCATGTGAGCGTGCAAGGCTTGTGCAAGGAGTGCAGAGTGTGTGCAGCGGTGCACAATGTCATGGGACTGTGCACGGGGTGTGCAAGGAGCGCAGCGTGCATGCACAGTGTGCACAACTGCACGACATCATGGGAGCGTGCACGGGGTGTGCAAGGAGCACAGAGCATGCAT
>NW_020454494.1:0-1202 GCF_003342845.1 Nothoprocta perdicaria
GCCCCACACCAGCACAGCGCTGCACTGGGGCCCGGGTGGACACTGGTAGCCGTGGCCACAAGGGTTCCGTTGGGACACGTTGGGAAGCACCAGCCAGGTGCTTGTGATGCAACAGCAGGCCATGGGGCAGGGCTAGGTGTGTGGGCTCGGGGCTGCAGGCCCAACAGGGAGTCCGCCCAGGCACAAAGCACTTCCAAGGCCACAAAATTACCATGTCTGTGGAGTGGGAGCACAGCTGCTCGGGTCAAAGCACTTCTGCTTTCCCATAAGATGAAATTTTTTCAATATTATCTTACTATATTGTGAGAGACACTGAAGAGTCTTCAGTGTATCCCTTTCTCGCTTGGACCTGAGTGCCCAGCGGTGTTTGAAGGCAGTTCTTATACTTTTAACAACCATATATCTATGCATCCTCTTCTTTTCTTTATCAAAGTGTTTTTGGTTGCAGTTTTCTAGGAAAGTAGGTAAAATTCACAAAGTGGCTCACAGTGTGAATTCAGATGGAGATAATCACATGAAAGAGAAGAGTTTCTTATCTGCAGCTGTTCTCCCTCTTGATGTGTTTGCTCTTCATGTGCTCAGTGAGCCCAACTCCTACCCTTTTCTGTCAGATCACCACTATGCCCAAATTGTTGTTGGAAGACTGGCATTGTTCTGAAATASTCCTGGGAGCAGGAAGCGCTTGGACAACCCAGAAATCTTTGGATCAAAGCAGAAAACAAATCAGATAGGAGTTATCCCGGGACAGCTCTGACTTTTCTCCTTTCTGGAAAGCTAAGGACATTTAAACTACCTATTTTAACTCTTTGGTCTGCCACTCATATTTAACGTGACACGCTTTGCAGTTAGAAATAATATTACTGAACATTTTACCCAAAGGCCACACTATTCTTCTTTAAACTGTAATGAGCTTCTGTTTTKTAACTGTCAAAATATAAAGTGCAATCACATCATCTTAATACAGAAGGGTGGGTTGTAAAATTAGCTGTGCCAGAGTATTGACTTGTAATGCTTTTAAACGGCTTTCCTTTACAGTCAGAAGATACTCTATGGGACAGACATTATTGCAAAAAGAAAAAAAAAAAATCTACAGTTTTGTAGTGAGTGATACAGCATAAGCATTTCAGGATCACATGCCCAGAACTCTGTCAGCACATCATGTCCCTGTTTCAGGAGCTTACAGAGAAAAAGAATGAAACAAC
>NW_020454494.1:3047-4977 GCF_003342845.1 Nothoprocta perdicaria
AAATCCATGGGACCAAATCTGACAGAGCAAAATTTTCTCTGCCTCCAAAGTAAACAATGAAAGAGAAACTAGATTGCCTTCTGTATTATGAACATGTATTTTTTTCAGAATCTCAGCTGATTTAGAGAGCTTTCCATAAGCTCTCTAGAGCTGGTTTATCAGCTCTAGCCATTTTACTATAGAATATTTTGACCAATGTCACTGCCTTCAAGTTGCACAAGTACAATGTACAGTGTACATTGTAAAGATTAAGGACTCTAAGGTTGTGGGGCTGTGCACGGGCGTGCAGCTCCCCCCGAGGGTCTTCTGGCGTGGGACCAAATCCTGGGGAAGCTGCAGGGGTTGCCGGCCAGGCGTTCAGAGGGCAACCTCTCTGGGCCAAGGCAGCCGGAGGCGCGGAGGACTGTCAGCTCTTGGAGTCAGCCTGTTCTCTTTTCTTGGTGCCCCTGTCCACCCGTTCTCCCGCCTGCGGCTTCTCACCCCTTAGTTCTGAASCACCCTCCTGTATTATTGAAAACTCCTCTGTGCCTCCTCCGTTTTCACACAAGGCGGCCCGTTCCGTTTGGGTTTCGTGGTCCTTTACATCAGATAATCGCGTGTCTAAATGGGACTCCCCGTGCAAGCAGGCACAAGCCGCGTCCCGCGTTGTTTGATCGTCCCGCGCGCGCTTCCACAGTTGCAAAATGACCCATGTTTTTAATTTTCTGGCCGTACTAAGGGCCGTAGCCTGCTCGCCTAAGATACATGAGCATGGTTCCCAGGCACTCGGCTGCAAACAATCAGACCGCCCTGTCACTGCCCCCTCCTTAACGGGGCAGACCACACACTGGGCCGCGGTTTGGCATCTCTTGATTTTTCTTGAACGGAGAGAAGGCAGAGTACAAATTACAAACAGCAATGAAATGGAGCTGTCACTTTCACAGAATGTTATACTTTTATCTTGCTGTTAAAATCCATGTGACCAAATCTGACAGAGCAAAACTTTCTTATCTGCCTATAAACAATGAAAGAGAAACTAGATTGCCTTCTGTATTATGAACATGATTTTTTCTCAGACTCTCAATAAGCTCTCTCGAGCTGCTTTATTAGCTCTAGCCATTTGACTACAGAATATTTTGACCAATGTCACTGTCCTCAGGTTGTACAAGTAATGGTGCAGTGCAAAGTTTAAGGACTCTACAGAGCGTAGAAATGTATAAGAAAGATTTTTTTTTAGACGTTAAATATTTTGCAGCTGCTCTTGTGATATGCACCTTTGTAAGAAATTTTAGAAGCAGTACGATTTTGCTGTTGTCTGCATGTCCCTTTGAATGAAACTGTGTCAGTTTCACAGAATCACACAGAATCACGGAATGGGGGAGGATGGAAGGGACCTCTAGAAATCACCCAGTCCAACCCCCCTGTTCCAGTAAGGACACCTAGGCGGCATAGGGTCACATCCATGTGGGCTTTGAAGATCTCCCAAGAAGGAGACTCCACAACCTCTCTAGGCAGCCTGTTGCAGTGCTTGGTCACTCTCACAGTAAAGAAGTTTCCATAAAGATGTTTTTTTCCCTTATTCTTATTTGCGGACAAAATTAAATGTGCATATACACAACATTCCTTATAAACTTCTTGGACATTATTCCCAATCTCCTGTAGTAAATTGAATTTATAATCTGATGCTAGCAGAATAATGTTCAGTGATGACATCTAAAAAGTGGTGGAATTAGATACTTTGGAGGTAGCAGAGAGGGGCAAGAGCCACTGCAGTTATTGGGTGTGGTAGAAGCACAACTCTCCTGAAGGACTGAGCTGCTGCAAGCAGCTAAAAGCAGTTGGCAATTAATTAGCAGACAGCAGACATTAGCATCATTTACTGCCATTTTCACATTTTGTGCCCAAATAGGCTTCTGCTAACAGCAAACTCAGTCACTGTTTACCTACTCTG
>NW_020454494.1:6562-8401 GCF_003342845.1 Nothoprocta perdicaria
CCCGCTTGCATCCCTCTCTGCTTGGCTCGCTTCCTCGACGGACTTCTTGTTTTGCTCTCCTCAAGGCTACCTTAGAGACGCAGCTGTGTGCTTTGTTTAACGTGCCTCTTTTAAACGTGCTCTTAAACGAGCTGTGTGCTCTGTTCACCTTCTTGTACGGCTGGTTCAATGCACCCACKCAAGAGTTTCTTCTAAGTGCCTTCCCACACCGCACCTGGAGGGAGTGCTGGGTGCAGTTCTGGGCTCCCCACTCTAAGAGGGACGTGGAGCTCCTAGAGAGGGTCCAGCAGAGAGTGACCAACAGGACTAAGGGACTGCAGCATCTVTCATACAAGAAAGACTAAGCAAACTGCACCTGCTTAGCCTAGAGAAAACTGAGAGAAGATCTTGTCACCAGAATGGAAAAAGGGACAGAATGTAAAGAAGATGGGGCCAAACTCTTCTCGGTGCTGGCCAGTGCCATGACAAGGGGTAATTAGTGGAGATTAAAGCACAGCAAGTTCCATCTCCATATGAGGAAGAACGTCTTTAATGGGAAGGTGACAGAGCCCTGGAAGAGGCTGCCCAGGGAAGTTGTGGAGTTTYCTTCTTTGGACATCTTCCAAATCTGCCTGCATGCAGCTCTGAGCCCCTTGCTCTAGGTGGCCCTTCTGGAGTAGAGGCGTTGGACTAGATGATTTCTCCAGACTTGTAAAACCTCAACCATTCTGTAAGATTCCTTCCTGCCCTGCTTCCTCCCTCCTTTCCTCCYCTCCTCCCTTCTCTTTATCTTCTCTTTTCCGTTTTTTCCTTCCCCTATTTGTCTCTTTTCCCTCCTCCACTCSTCACCCCTCTCCTCTCTTTTCCTCTTTCCCSTTATTTTCTCTTTTCTCCCTTCTTCTTGCCTTACCTTGCCTTGCCTTCATTTCTCTCCCTCTTCCTCTCCAGTTGCCTCTCCTTTKCCTTCTTTCTTGTTCTTATTCTTCTATTCTTTTTCACTTTTTCTTTTTTCTTTGCTTTCCTTCTTTTCTTTCATCTTCATATTGCTTTTTCTTTCATTTTCTGCTTTTAATACTTTTCCTTTCCCTTTTCTTTTTCTCCATCATATATCCTTTCTCCATTTTCCTTTACTTTCTCCTCTTTTTTCTTCTTTTTCTATCTTTTATTTCTCATTATATTTTCTTATTTTCTCATTATGTTTTCTTTTTCCTTATTTCTTTTTCTCTTTTATTTCTTCATTCAGTTTCTTCCCTCTTCATCCTTCCTTCCTGCCTTCCTTTTTTTCCTTTCCCTCTTTCTTTTCTTCTTCTTTCTCTCCATTATTCCTTCCTTCCTGCATCACTGCCTTCCTTACTCCTTCCTTCCTTGCTTCCTTCTTCTCCTTTATTCCTTGCCTACCTTTCTTCCCTTCCTTCCCTCCCTCCCTTCCTTTTCTTTCTCTCCTGTATTCCTTGCCTTAACTTTCTTCCCTTATGTCCCTCCCTCCCTTTTCTTTCTCTCCCTTATTCCTTGCCTTACCTGCCTTTCCTTCCTTTTCTTTCTCCTGTATTAATTGACCTTACTKTTCTTTCTTGCCTTCCTTCCCTGCCTCCCTCCCTCCCTTTTCKTTCTCTCTTTTATCGCTTGCCTTACCTTTCTCCCCTCACGTCCCTCCCTCCCTTCCTTTTCTTTCTCTYCTTAATTCCTTGCCTTACCTTTCTTCCCCTACGTTCCCCACTCCCTCCCTTCCTCCCTCCCTCCCTCTTCTTTCTCTCCTGAATTCCTTTCCTTACTTTTCTTTCCTTCCTTCCCTTCCTCCCTTCCTACCTTTTATTTCTCTCCTATATTCGTTGCCTTACCTGCCTTCACTCCCTCCCTTCC
>NW_020454494.1:9572-12276 GCF_003342845.1 Nothoprocta perdicaria
CCTTCCTTTTTATTTCTCTCCTCTATTCCTTCSTTCCTTTCCTTCCTCCCCTCTCTTTTCATTTTCTCTATTTCTTCCAATCCATTTCCTCTGACGGAAGCTCCTGGCGGACACCTGAGGTGGAACACCATCTCATCACTGCGTAGGCAACTTGTCTGCCTCTTCTCCCACTTCCTCAAGCATGCCTGTCGCTGCTCCACGGCAGCACTGTTCCCTCGCTGGCAGGCCCTTCTCCATACAATACGSCTGGCGGATCCTACAGGAACAAGCAAACACGCAGACGTGACAGAATGSTTCCTCAGCTGAAGAAAGGCCCTTGAGTCTTCACAGAATGGTTGAGGTTTGAAGGACCGTCTAGAGATCGTCTAGTCCAAGCTCCGTGCTCAAGGCTGGGGCACACGCTCGCATCCAGGAGGGTTTGGAAGATCTCCAAAAATGAAACTCCGCTGTKSCAGGGCTCTGTCACCGTCACRGGAAAGAAGTTCTTCCTYGCATGGAGATGGAACTGGCCTTGTTTTCATTTGYACCCATTTCCCCTTTTCCTGTCACTGGCCATCACACAGAAGAAGGAGCACTAAGGGCAGCCTTAGGCGAMCACTTGCGAGCTCCTTGGCTTTGCTGGGCCACAGAGCAGGCGCAAAAGCCGAGCTCGGTCACACCAGCCACCTCTGCTCGCTTTTCTGTCACATTAGTGCTCCCAAAGCACCCTCCCCCTCAGGAGGACTTGCACAGGGCTCACTGGCACCACTGCAGTGCSATGCCCCAGGCCTGCTGCCTCCAGACCCCTTCCCTATGGAAACAGGAAGTGGCAGCTTGGGGTTCCAAGCCCTGCACACAGGGAGCTACAGTGACAGCTCCACACTCTTGCTGTTCATGTTCCCTGCRGAGTGAAGCACCTCCTCAWGCTTCAGGAGCTGCCCAGTGCAGGGGTGTCCACGTTGATCCTCAGACAGCAGAAAGGAGCCTCAGGCCGAGCACACACATCGGCCACGTCTAAAATGGCCTCCTGGTCAGTGGTGCCAGCAGACACAGCATCAGGGCCTGTGGATCAAGACAGCACAAGCAGAATCCTAGAAGATCTAAAGAAGCCATATTTGGCAGCATTGCTCATTCCTTGCAGAGGGCTGCTCTTAGTAAGAAACTAAGCAAAGAGCTCAGCCAAAAGTCCCTTCTCCTGCCCACCTGTGGATATCCCCACTGGCAATCAGGCTGCTAGAAAAGCATGCGCTGTTTTGCTTGGGCAGCTCTCAGCCAGAGTTGCGATGGGCCAGCCCACGTCTGCTGTGGGCCAGGTGCTGTGCAGGCCCAGGAGGCATTTTCTGTCCCTGTGCGAGCAGGCCCAGGAAAGAGCAGTGCCCTGGGGCTGSTKGCAGAGGCAGTGGGCAAGGGTGACCGAGACTGATCTTACTTGAAGCTGGAGACGATGTCGAGGAACGCAGGAGGTGCCTTTCCCTCAYGCACTGGTGCTCCGTCACCTGCACGCGGTTGTTGAGAAGACGTGACACCAAGGTGTCCAGGAGCGCACGGCTGGTCCCAGAAGCCACACAGCTGGGGCAGCCTGGCGGCTGTGAGCTGGGCAGGGGCCCAGAATTGCCCCAGGCACCACAGCATTTGCCCTGGCCCACGGTGCTGTTACTGGGCAGATGGGTGTGATGGGGCCGTGCCCCATCCTGAGCAGCACCAAGTGTCAGGCAGGCGAGAGCAAAGCTGGGGACGATGCCCTGGCATGGGCAGTGCTGCTGGGCTCGGAGCTGGTGTCTCCCTGCTGCCCCACACCAGCACAGCGCTGCACTGGGGCCCGGGTGGACACTGGTAGCCGTGGCCACAAGGGTTCCGTTGGGACACRTTGGGAAGCACCAGCCAGGTGCTTGTGATGCAACAGCAGGCCATGGGGCAGGGCTAGGTGTGTGGGCTCGGGGCTGCAGGCCCAACAGGGAGTCCGCCCAGGCACAAAGCACTTYCAAGGCCACAAAATTACCATGTCTGTGGAGTGGGAGCACAGCTGGTCGGGTCAAAGCACTTCTGCTTTCCCATAAAAKGAAWTTTTTTCMATATTAKCTACTATATTGTGAGAGACACTGAAGAGTCTTCAGTGTATCCCTTTCTCGCTTGGACCTGAGTGCCCAGGGGTATTTGAAGGCAGTTCTTATACTTTTAACAACCATATATCTAYGCATCCTCTTCTTTTCTTTAKCAAAGTGTGTTTGGTTGCAGTTTTCTAGGAAAGTAGGTAAAATTCGCAAAGTGGCTCACAGTGTGAATTCAGATGGAGATAATCACATGAAAGAGAAGAGTTTCTTATCTGCAGCTGTTCTCCCTCTTGATGTGTTTGCTCTTCATGTGCTCAGTGAGCCCAACTCCTACCCTTTTCTGTCAGATCACCACTRTGCCCAAATTGTTGCTAGAAGACTGGCATTGTTCTGAAATAGTCCTGSGAGCAGGAAGCGCTTGGACAACCCAGAAATCTTTGGATCAAAGCAGAAAAMAAATCAGATAGGAGTTATCYSRGGACAGCTCTGACTTTTCTCCTTTCYRGAAAGCTAAGGACATTTAAACTACCTATTTTAACTATTTGGTCTGCCACTCATATTTAACAAGACACTYTTTGCAGTTAAAAATAAAATTACTGAACATTTTACCCAAAGGCAAGTCCATCACTTGTGTGGATGGATGGACTACACTGATTCCTGTGAGCTAGGGAGCT